>NW_027532407.1:463427-466378 GCF_008692635.1 Crocuta crocuta
AACATAAGGAATCTGCTTTGGAGCCTGCTGAATCTGACATGCCTGAAGGTCATCCAGATGGAGCTGAAGTACAGATGGGGGTTCAGAAGGAAGTCAAGACTCAAAGAGTCATGTCTTAAATTTTCTCAGTTTAATGCAATTTCATGCAATTGTATTCTTTTCAATGGGGTAACTGATTGAAAGCAAAACTAAATGTGATTAACTTTATACTTCTCATTAAGTTTTGTACTTTCTCTGCACATATTAAAAAACAATAAAGAACCCCCGCCGCCCCCCCCCAAAAAAACACTGTGTAACTCAACTTAGGTTTGAAAAACACCCTCACAGTTTCTCAGTTTACTTCTCTCATTTCTGCACAGACTGCCCCCGAACCAGCCATTTGTCTTGCAAATGAGGGTTCTTGGGCACACAAAGGACTCAGAAAGAGCGCTTGGATCAGCAGGAATTCATCATCATTAGGGAAAAACCACCTCAAAGAGTAGGCCTTAATGAATGTGATTCAAAGGCAGCAGATTCTCAAAATCATAAATCAGGATGACCGCTGGTACTGGTGTCACAGGGAAAGACCAGATGCTCTTCATTGTCCCCAGCAGGGGACGCCAAAGAGCAAGGGGACTACGGCCCGCTACTCTCCCACCATCACTGATACTACTTGTCCTATATGCGCTAAAACTACAAGTAGTTACTAACTAAACCGAATCTTTAAAATTCTATCTAAAAGCTCAGAGACGAGGTAAACAGTAAACAGGACGACACTGGCATTTGTTCAAAAAAGCAGCTACAGAAGAACAAACTCAGATCACCCCCCCAACCCATGACTTCACCACCCCTAGTGGGCTACAGACTACCGGCTCCAAGGTCACAGGCGAGCCTGGGTCAGTTATACACTCAAACATTTTGGAAGTACTATCAACAGAAAGAGCTCAGCCAGAAAATTTAAATCTACCCTCCACACTTTACAAATCCACACCCCCACTTACTACCAAATTCTATGTTTCAAGTGTTTTGCCTAAATTAGGTTTTTTGAGAATCATGAAAAAGTCAAAAGTGCTTTTTCATAATTATGCTTGAATGTCAGTCTTCTATGTCATGAAAGAGTCCCTAACATACATCCAGCAGGTATAAGTGAACCTATAAGGAAGGATAGAGCTTTGATGAAATCACTAATCAGTCTTTACAGCTGCAAACCCCTTGTTAAAAGGTTAGAAATTTGAAGCGTTTATTTGGGCAAAAATCAATCAAATTAGACAGTGCCAGCTTTTAAGAGTGCTCCACTGACCGGCAGGAGCTAGGAACGGGGAACAGGCTTTTACAAGAAAAAGGTGGAAGCAAAGCAAAGAAATCGTGGATTGGTCACCGCTTAAAATCTAGGGGCTGCTTGTGATTCGTTGTCCTTAGGTTTCAATTTTGTAACTTTTAGGCATTTATAGGCTTGGATTTTGGTTTGCTTATGTACACCACCACCACATCAGGGCCACCTCTGTCTGGGGTTCTCCTTGTTTAATTTTTAATTAATTTAACATTTAACATCATTATCTTGTGTGTATACGTGAAGAGACATGTATACCCACATACGCACACACATCACACACACATACATGTATAGATTCTTCAAAATTAAAAAAATCCAGAAGACTTAAGTAATATAACAACCTTATTTTTTTTTTTTAGTACTGTCCCCTAGCTCAAAACGTTTGGACATCTGCTGAGTTCACAGCATACTGCTCACTTGAGAGAAAATGTTATGCATTATCTTTAGAAGCACTTGTGTTCAGTCTTTGAGAAGGAAAGCTCAGAACAGGACATCCGTTCACCCAGAAGCGGGCCACATTTAAACAATCGCCCTGAGAAGAGGCAGAGCACCAAGCGCAGAACCTCAGGTTTCCAGACTGCCCAAGGCTCCTGAATTCTGAGCTCTGGCGCAGAAAAGCCTTGGGAGGAAGGAAGAGGAAGGTTTGGCTCCTCCAAGGAACACAAGCCCCAACCTCTCTCTTCCTTGTCCCCACGACTGCGTTCTTCCTCAATCTCTCTACTTCCTCCATCTTGAGTTCCAGCTAAATAGCTGTGAGAGAGCCTTAAATCCACTTGGCGTTGCAAATGTCTGACTGAAGACACTAAATCCTTATAGTCACTCGCCTTGCCTAAATAGAGCACCTCAAACAAACCTTCACGCTCAGTTTTTGTTTTTAATGTTTTCTGGGCTCATCAGAGAGCCTGACTCTGTAGGGTTCAGAGGGAATTTGATTTTCCTTTAAGGGATAACATTTTTCCCCCATATCCTCTATGAATAGCTCATAAAAGATCTTCTAAGGCACATCACAAATGGAATAGTTGACCTCCCCCACCCTGGCTTGTTCCTGTTTCTTTTAAATACTAAAAGCTAGGGTAGAAGCGATGAGCCTTGGCTCTGGACTGAAGAATTACAACAGAAGGGATGTAGTAAGAGTTCGGGCTCTGAGGACACCCACAAGAGCCAGACAAAGCCAGAGGGAGGAGGAGTTCGTGTCGGACACAGACAGGGGAAGCTGCTCTAAGAGATTCCCAGAGAGATTCCTGCCTACTCACTGTGGTCCGGAGCACACATAAGTCTGCCAGTCAGTCTGGCAGGAAGCCCAGGAAATAGAGAATTAACACGGTCAAAGCCATACATTAGGGAGGCATGGACCGGAATTTCAAGTTGAGGAGGAAAAAGGGCATTCTGGGGTTTTCTCCTGAGAGGAGGAAAAAGAGCATTGCTGTGTGACACCATGAATCCATTACAGCGTGGTAAACCCGAGGCCACGACACCATGGGCCGGCATCACATTTCTTAACATCCCGGCCAGATGAGGCCAGTTATTTGGTTCTTTGGGGGAATGCAGATGGAGACAGGCAGAAAGAGAAACGTGGTGATCAAAGAATAAAAAAAAAAAAAAAAAAAAAAAAAAAAGACACATTTTAAGAAAATTCAAA
>NW_027532407.1:466532-468357 GCF_008692635.1 Crocuta crocuta
CGCTTTTAGCAAATTTCAAGCACGCACGGAATGGTGACATTATTCAAAATAAATGGTAAGATATTAGGCGGATGGTGACTTCTTAAGCTTTGTATAAATCCCAATACATTTCAGGAACTGGAGATCCCCTTATTAATGCATATATTCAAATATTCTGAGAAGTATCAAAACAAAAATCTATGAGAATATTGTAATTTTAATGGTTCCTTACAACATGCAGCATTTATTAGGCTTTTAAAATCCAATAAACCCTCCTGCCTAGATTAGCCCTATTGACTAGATAAAAGTTAATAGATGTATTTAAGAAAAAAAGAACAAAATGAAAAGTAAAAGGTTACCTTCCCACCCTGGCTGCCTCCCAACTAGTTTCTCTCTTTAAAGTAACCACTGTCAACTGATTCTAGCATCTCCATCCAGAGAAGTATCTTCTGCATGTAGTAAATAGACTGTGTCTATTTTTCCATGTAAAATCTTTTTCTCTACTTATAAAAAGTATAACCTTTGTTTACTTACACAAAAGTGCTGATATTATATGCACTATGCTGAAACTTGCTCTTTTTCATTTAACATATCTTGGAAATCTATTCATATGCATGTTCATTTCACTTCATTTCACCGTGTTTCCCTTTTTCACGCTTCGCAGGTGTACTGCACTTTATACAGATTGAAAGCTTGTGGCTACCCTCTGTCAAGCAAGTCTATCAATGTCATTTTTCCAACAGCATTCATTCGCCTCATGTCTCTGTGCCACGTTTTGGTAATTCTCCGTAATACATTGCAATATTACAAACTTCTCATTATTACATTTGTTATGATGACTATTGAAATTGTTTTGGGACACTGTGAATCGTTCCCACATAAGATGGCAAACTTAATTGATAAATGTGAGTGTTCTGATGCCTCTCCCCCCCGCCCCCGCCCCCGCCATCTCTCTCTCTCCTCAGGCTCCCTATTCCCTGAGAAACAACAAGATTGAAATGGGGCCAGTTAATAACCCTATGATGGCCTCTAGTGTGCAAGTGGAAGGAAGAGCCAATCAATGTGGCAAGCTTCACTGTCATCTTATTTTAAGAAAGTGTCACAACCAGTCCAGCCTTTAGCCAACATCTGTCTGTTCAGTCAGCGGCCATCAACAATGAGGCAAGACCCTCTGCTAGCAAAAAGTTTACAACTCTCTGAAAACTCAGAGGGTGGTTAGCACTTTTTAGCAACAAAGTATTTTTGAATTAAGGTATGTACATTGGTTTTTTTAGACATAATGCTATTGCACACTTAATAGACTACAGTGCAGTGTAAATATACCTTTTATATACACTGGGAGACCAAAATATTCATTTGATTCACTTTATTGCAATACTCACTTTATTGAGGTGGTCTGGAACTGAACTTGCAATATATTTGGGGTATTCCTACATTAATAAGGTTGTAATGAACATCCTCATGCATATCTTTGGACTTTTTAAGATAATTTTTTAAGTTTACTTATTTGAGAGAGAGAAAGTGTGAGCAGGGGAGAGGCAGAGAGAAAAGGAAAGAGAGGGAGAGGGAGAGGGAGAAGGAGAGAATCTCAGGCAGTCTCCACACTGTGAGCAAAGAGCCTGACGGCTCAATCTCACAAACCGTGAGATCAGGGGCTGAGGCGAAACCAAGAGGTGGACGCTTAACAACTGAGCCATGTAGGTGCTCCTGGACATTTTTATACAAATGTCTTTATAAGAAATTCTTGGCAGTGGAAAAGACAAAAGAGTATGCGAATTAAAATTTTTTTTTAAATTTTTATTTATTTTTGAGAGAGAGAGAGAAACAGAGCACAAGTGGGGGGGGG
>NW_027532407.1:468732-487896 GCF_008692635.1 Crocuta crocuta
GTTTTGTTTTTTTTTTTTTTTTTTCAGATTAACTGGAAGTTTGTGCCTTTTGACCCCCCTCTACCCACTTCCTATACCTCTACCCTCTGCTTCTGGCCACCACCAGTCTAGGGGCCTGTTTTAACAAGCTTTCCAGGTCACTCCAATGAGTGCTGAAGTTCAAGAACCTCTGATTTAAAATGTCAAAATAAATACACGAATAAAACATTATATCCTTCAAACTTCGCAACGACCCTCTGAGGCTGGTGCTTCCATTTTGCCCATTTCGCAGATGAAGAAACAGATTCACAGAGAGGTATAATTACTTGTCCAAGGTTGTATACTTAGCAAGTGGTGAAATTCAAAACGGGCCCGTGGTCCTGACCCCTTCTGTTTGTAGACAGGGAGCAGAAGCCCTGAAGGGGCTTCCCTAGGGAGTGGAATTGCATCCACCTAACTTCAAATTACGTATATCTGACCCCTTGCACAATGCAGGTATGAGGGCCTCTGACCTCCCCCCGGTCAAAAATCACGTGTAACTTTCGTCTCCCCCAAGACTTAATAGCCTCCTGTTTACCGGAAGCCTTATTGATAACAAAGCAGAGGATGAACACATAGTTTGTATGTTGTATGCGTCATACCCTGTATACTTACAACAAAGGAGGCTAGAGAAGAGAAACTATGTTTGTAATAGGACTGTACTGTACTGAAAACATCTGTGCACCAGCTCAGTTCAAACCTATGTTGTTCAAGGGTCAAGTGTATTTATAAACATCTGTATGGGTATTTGTACTTATGAGCCAAAGTCCGCATGAGCACCGTGCAGCGTGACATGCCAGACACTGGAATAGGCGCTGCAGATCCAAAGATCCTGGTGGTTCCTGGAGCCCTGGGGGGAGACAGCCACACACATGACGGCCGTGGCGGGAGGAGAAGCTTGCAGAGCGCATCCAAGGAGGCAGGAAAGGCTCCAATGGCCCTGGGGTCAAAACTTTAAGGAGTTCTCTAAAACAAAGGAGCCAAATAGTTGAGATTGTTATGGGGCAGGCGGCTGACTGACCCCTCTCCAAAGTGCACTGAGGAATCTGAAAGAGCGTGGAGAAGAATTCAGCGGCTGGACAAGGGCCCCTACTTCTTGGGTGTCTACCAGACAGGAACGGACTTCTCTCAGCGTGTGCCCTTAGCACGCAGTCATCTAAAACCCACCCTGCCCCACTTTTGTCCATCACTGTTGTTGAATCATAAGCCTCTGCAGGCGAAACCTGGGGGGGGGTGGGGCTGGGCTGAGGGAGTGCTTTCAGGAATGCAATACTGTGGGGCAGCACCTGAGGGAGAAGGGAGAGCCAGGAAGCTCCTGATGCTGGGAAAGCCTTAGCTCCACCTGTAAGTGGCTGTGTGGCCTGAGGAAAGCCTCTATGTTTGAGGCCCAAGGCAAAGGGGGACGGACGATAGTCCTTTCTTTTCTATTTTGTTTACGTATTTATTTAAATAATCTGTACACCCAACGTGGGGCTTGAACCCATAACCCCCAGATCAAGAGTTGCACACTCTTCTAACTGAGCCAGCCAGGCGGCGCCCGTGAACTAGTCACTTCTAAATATCCTCTCTACCTCTGCAATCCTACAGAAGACACTTCAGCAAGCTTTTTCTGCAAAGACATAGTAAATATTTTTTGACCCTGCAATCACACATCTACCCTGTTAGATAAGGAGCCAACAAACCCAAGCAGTTTATGTCCTTAATAAATAGAAGTCCTCTCGCTTTGTGGCTACTCTTTCATGATCTGCCCCAGCACAGTTTTCCTTTGTTTGAGCACAGACACCAACTTGGGACTTCGTTCTCGGTTGCACATTACAGTCCAGAACAGGTCATCTCTGCCTTAAAGTGACTTTACAGACATCTCACTTTTCCTCGGATCTAGTTTGAAAGTGTCTTGGCTTTAGAAAGATTTTTTGGGGGTGCCTGGGTGGCAGAGTCGGTTAAGCGTCTGACTTCGGCTCAGGTCATGATCTCACGGTTCTTGGGTTCAAGCCCCGCATGGGGCTCTGTGATGAGAGCTCAGAGCCTGGAGCCTGCTCTGGATTCTGTGTCTCCTCTCTCTGCCCCTTCCCTGCTCATGCTCTGTCTCTCTCTCTCTATCAAAAATAAGCAAAAAAAATTTTTTTTAATTAAAAACGTTTTGTGGGGAAAAAATGTTTGCATGTGGATTCTTTCCAAAGTCGCTCAGACTTCCCCTCATAGGCTATTCCCCTCCTGCCCCATCCCTACCCACTACCACCCCCCACCCCTTCTCCTTACACTTAGCAGTGGCCTTCTTTCAGGCCCTACACCTGGGCTCATATCAAGATAGCAGGGTTTTACCTCTAGCTCCCAAAAGTTCTATCTTCCCTGAATGGCTGTGCTTCACGTAACACATACTACATTAGTTCTTGAAATCTAGCCTTTCACAGCTCCTTATTGGTCCGGAGGGTACGGCTTAATTTCTGGCTCTCATTTTGCTATCAGTAAAAAAAAAAAATTCATGTTACTATTGTAGCGGTATTACTTGGCTCAGTAGATATGTTTTCAGTGAGACTGAGAGATAGCAAAAAAGGTTCAACACTCAGATCTGGCAGGCTTTCAGAATCCTCTACTATCAGCTTTGGTATCCTGTGAAACAGAAAATTCTGTGCTCATTCTCGATTTGAAAGTTTTTACTAAAAAAATATTTTCTCGGGGTGCCTGGGTGGCTTAGTCAGTTGGTTGAACCACTGACTTTGGCTCAGGTCATGATCTCATGGTTCATGAGTTCGAGATCCATATCACAAACCCACGGTTCATGAGTCTGAGCTCCGCATTCGGCTCTGTGCTGACAGCTCGGAGCCTGGCGCCTGCTTTGGATTCTGTGTCTCCCTCTCTCTCTGCCTCTCGCCTGCTCATGCTCTCTCTCTCTCAAAAATAAATAAACATTAAAAAATGTTTTTAAATATTTTCTCTGGACATTTATTTCCTGAGAGCAAATAGGTACTTTTTTTTTTAATGAAAATAATGTTTCCAGCAC
This sequence comes from Crocuta crocuta, assembly GCF_008692635.1. Lineage (NCBI taxonomy): Eukaryota > Metazoa > Chordata > Mammalia > Carnivora > Hyaenidae > Crocuta > Crocuta crocuta. The sequence goes on from NW_027532407.1 coordinate 471,752, forward strand.
TTAAAGCACTGGCAAATATAGTCATCAGTATGATTTTGAGGAGAAACAGAAAACCTGTCGAGTTGCTAAAGCAGTTATGGGGAATTTTTTTCTCATGGATGAACGATAGCGATGACGACCATAGACACAGAAAACATCTTAACAGTTGATAAAGTTCTTTTCCGACAGTAGGAACATAGAAGCCAAATTTCCCTTGGCAGAAATAAAAAAAAAAAAAATGTTTAGGTGAGATGTTCCTAAGAAGTAAATGGATTCAGAAAGAGGTTTTCAGGCAGAAGAAATGTGGATGATGACACCAATATGCCAGAAAGAGGGGTCGTGGTCTACAGAAGACCAGAAACCCCTCATATTTTACTCAGGTGCTTTGCGCACTGCCTGGTACTTAACAAGGGCCTGGTAAATGCTTGTGGGTGTTACGGTTTTAGTCAAGAAAACAGATGAGGATGTGACAGAGGACAGTGGTCAGGGAAGGTGCAGCCACTCTGAAAAGATTCCTGACCTGTCTCAAGTCTGCCACACCCCCGGGTGCATACCACCTACGCACTCTTAGGGTTGAAATGTGCAGTGCTGCCTGCAGACAGAACGTCCCCAGTGAGGCAGAAAGGGGGCACATGTGTGGAGGGATATGTGATCTACTGTTCTCTGCTCAGCTAAGGAGCCTTGGCATCCTGGTTGGGTCTCCTCAGATGCTTGCTCAGTTCAGACATTCAGGGGGAAAAAAAAAGGATCAAAGTCAATGGTATGATAAGGACTGCAGGGAGTTTGGAACGGGAATAGAACTGAGAGGACTGTCTGGTCAAGTCCTTTCACTATAGAATAGATGAGAAAACCAAGACTCAAGAGACGGAACTGACTTTCTGAAAGTCACCTGGCTAACTGACGGTCGAGCTGGGCTTAGAACCAGGATCTCTTCATGCTTCCTCGAAAGCACCTCCTCTGTTTGCTGTTTTCAACATCTCAGATGAGGAGGCTGCCATTTCCTATCACAAACGTAGAGAGCAAATCTGCATGGTAATTCTAACCTTTCCAGCCTCCAGGGTGAAGTAATATTAACATGAGGATCGTAATACCACCTACTGCAAGATTCTCAATCGGAGTATATTCTGTGTGTGCTGCTGGGAAGAGGAAGGCATATTAGAGCAAAGTCCATTGAGATCATGGCGTCTTCAAAAACCCCAACATTTGGAACATGCCTTGCAGCTTTTAGGTTCCAAGCCAATTTCCAAGACCACCCTCAATTCCATCTATGGTCTTTGATCAACAGCCGTTAGTTGTACTGAGGTCTTCGATATGCTTAGACCCTGGGGTGATGCTCCCCAGGGAGGTAGGAAAGGAGAACAGTAAACGGCCTCTGTTTCTGTTTAGTATAATATCTTACTAGGAGAAAAAACTAAAGCCCCCAAACCTGATGCACATAAAATAACTAGAAAGGAATTAGATATTCAAGGGGATAGTGACAGTGTTCATAAGTGGTGCAGAAGGCAGGAGAGGGGGACAGGGGTGTGAGTTACACTGGGAAGAAGTGTGACAGAGGCCAGGTTCTGGTTCCGGTGCGTGGTGGAGGGAAATACCTGAGGCAAGGGATGTGGCGTAGGCGCCAGCGCTGGGCGGGGAGGAGAGGGTAGTGCTAGAGGCAAAGGCTTCATTTTCTAACCGGACAGCAGCATTTATATTCTGTGTGAAGCCAACACATAATAACACTTCAACTCCACCTGTAAGCTATAAATTTATAGCTATAATGTCCTTCTCTGATCATTTTCACCATTCATAAAAGAACACATACACACGATGACAGAGAACAGTCTGGACAATGAGAATGAGCCAAGCGTCTTGGGTTCTGATCTGCTCCCAGATTGCTGAATGGCCAAGGCCTGTTGCGTCTGCTCTAGAACCTCTGTTTCCTCCTCTGTGAAATGAGAGGGTTTGAGCCAATGGGTCTCTGACATTCTACAAGTTCTACTTTCCAGTCCTGCTCATTATATTTATGGCACGTATCCTCAAATTAATGTTAATAAACCCTTCTCCGCTGCCGTCTGCTTCCCCAGTTGCCTCTCTGCCACATTGCTCCCTTCCTTCTCTTCTCTCTTACTGGGACGCTTGTTGGGGAGGTAGCAGAGTGGGAATATCATGGAGTGTTTAAATTTTCATTAGATGTGTGTGTGTTGTAACAAGGCGTGCACAATTGATCATCTTGGCATGCATATTAATAATTGAATGCTGTGGTACATGCTTCCTGAACTTTATAAACAGCTCCTCTCTGAGCTCTGAAATGACAAGCTTTGCTCGTAACTGAAAAACTGAAAGCGGGCAGGCCGGTGCAATATACGTTTCTGAAGGGCAAAGAAGATCAAAACCCAAAAGCCTCTCAGTCAGGAAAACTGGGGAGGTTTCTGCCAAATACGTTAACAAATGACATAAACATGAGTCAAGGATGACATAAGGGTAAAATGACATGAGTGAAATGAGTCACCTGTGCTGACGTTTTTTTCTCTCTTCTTTTCTATATCTAGCAGATGAGATCTCCCCAGGTGGCCCGGAAAGGAAGAGAGAGCCCCAGCTGCCATGCTGTAGATGCCATAGATGGCATCCTCAGCTAACATCTTGCATAACTGTGCATCCATGGTCAGAAGTGAGAAAGGACCCCAAACAGAAGTGAATGGATGCTGAACTCCCCAAATGCTTGGTTGGGTCAGGTGCTGCCCCCTGATGCTTGAAGCCATGGCTCAACGCCTACTTGATTAGTTTTAATAGCTGGTCCTACGGCGAAGGCCAGAGATAGGAGAAATGTTAGAACTTGAACAAATGTCTGCAGAACGGCTATCAACAGGGCTAGGAGGTAACTCCTGGACCTCGATGGAAACCTTGAAATAATCACAATGGTCTCTCCATGTTATTACTCATGGCTCTTGATTTCTTTTCCCATTTGAGCCACTGCTATCTGCTCAAATATGAAAACAAGGACAAATATGACAAGCAAAGCAAGGAGATGGGTGCATCTAATCCAGTTTAATGGACTAACACTTAATGGAATTTCCCTTTTCCTGTCTCCAGTAAAATCTATATAGGGACCCAACCCTTTGCCATGCTTGGAGCTTTGCAAGAATGTGCCTGAACTTCCCCCGGAAGTTGTTAAATGAGCCCTTCCTCAGGACACAAGGCCAGCCCCACCTGCTGTGACAAGCTAGTTCATCAATATATCTGTTTTCATATGGCCTCAGAACAGTTCCCTGACCCTGGTGGCTTTCCAACAGAGAGGCCCCCATGCAATGCCGTGGAGAAGAGCACTGGCACCGTGGAGATCTTTTATGTGGGAGGGTGCACTCACAGTGACTGCCAAACAACTAGATTTCCAGCTACTTTGGAGAAAAAGCGGAGATGCCATTCCTGACTTTTAGTGCTAAACAATCGTGATCTAATTCTAAATGGGAAAGCCAGAATATGATTCCTGAGATGTTTTCTGGAAGCATTTGTGCAGGTAAACAGGAAATGCCTGGTTCTGCTTTTGGAAAATGCAAGCAAGCGTGTCGATCATTGTGGACTTCAGCAGTTATTATGTTAGAAGCAGCCTAACTTCAACACACCACACTGAACTGAGTGGGGCTAAGTAGAGATAAGATGGTGGAGACAGACAAACATAACTGCCCCAGACCTGAAACGAGATGTATTTAAAATGCAAAGGGTGATGAAATGTGCATACATCCAGCAGCTTAGCCACATTACTGCTACTATCTGCGTGAGGAATGGTAGGCTTTGGTTCCCCTTTGCATCTGGTGTGGTCATCGTTGCAAAAGCACATGGGAAAGAATGGAAAATTCTGAGGTTGTTCACTGGGACATGCAATCTTCCCGTTCTACCCTAAAGACTTAATTCCAGCTCAGGCTCACCTTTAAGGTCTCTCCCATCTTCTACGAGTCCTGACGGGTCTTAGCTACCAGGGCACACAAAGGTCCCTCAGGTCCTCCATGGCTGGGATGTGCGCCACGGAGCCAGCACTGTGGGCCGGTAACATCAGCTGGGACTTCTCACAGTCTCTGCTGGCTGCTTATTTCAGCAGAAGTATTTCTTTCCCCAGAATCAAAGTACGGGGCCGAGGGTAGGGGGCTGGCTCTCACAGGCAGGTTGTGGGACAGTTACAACTGAGGAGTGCCAACATGAAGTTTTCTAATGACTCTTCCATGCTGGCCCTCCTCATACCCCCTAGCCTGCTACCAGGGGTCTGGTAAAGTACGGCAGTGCCCAGTGAAAGCACAGCTACTGGGCTTCTCGATCTGTGTGATTATGCCTGCGGAGTCGAGGCCCGAGACCCCTGGACGGTGCTGCTACCAGTGCCAAACTACTCTCCGAGGTCCCCGGGAGCTTCTGGACTGTTTCAGGCTTCCTTCCTGCTGCCCTTCCCATTACTCACTCACTCACTCACTCATCGTCCTGTTTCTATGTTCCAGACGCTTGGAATGTGTGGAAGACTAATCAGCAAAAGCAGACAAATCATCACACCGCTGCACATTTTGGTAAATGCTCTGGAGGACCTTGAACTCGTAGTGGGTGGTTAGCCTGCTGGGGGGCGGGGTGTAAGAAGGCCTCTCTGAAGGGTGGGCTTCCAGCCAAGACCTAAAGGATGGAAAGGATTCATGCATGTGGAGTGGGAGGAAGTGCGAGAGGGACAGAGGTGCAAAGGGTCTGGGGTGGGAGTTGGCTATGACGGGCTCAGCAGGAGGGAGGCCCAAGGGGAGGACATGCCGTGAGTCAAGGGAAGACGGAGCTAAAGAGGCAGGTATGGAGAGAGCGCCTGAGGCTGCGGAGAGTGAATATTATTATAAGCGCGATGGGAAACGACTCAAGGGATTGAAGTGGGGAAGACATGATGTGAATTATATTAGGCGACGTGTGAAAAATAGATTGAACAGGAGTAAAAGTGGAAAGGGAGGGACCGTGCATGGCAGAAACGGCACAATGCCTCGGGGCAGCCAGCCTCCCCTCCTTCTTTACCATGAGACTTCTGGTTTTATTCAGGGGAGCTATGGGCCCAGTCAGAAAAGCCTATTTCCCATTTTCCTTGCCGCTGGGCACCAACGCACGTAATACTTCTGCACAATGAGACCGAAACTGAAGTCTGTTGGGGGTCTTTGGACAAGTTCTGCTGTCTTGCTCTACAGGTACAATCCTGTCCTCTTTCTTTATTCCCCCCCTTCTTTTTATCTTACGTGATTTGAGCCTGTGAGAAAAGATACAATGGCGAGAGCGAGAGCAGCCACTTGGGACCGGCACCCAGGAAAAGCTGATGGCATCATAGGATCCTCAGGCCTGACGATTCTGCCAGCACCCACCACCAACCACCTAGATCGGGATTTTACCATAGGAAAAGAAAAAAAAAGCCCCTCGTTTGTTTACGATAAAGTTAGGTAGGATTTCCTGTTCCTCACAGGTGGACACTGTCTCTAAACGACACACCAGGCCACAGCAGGCGGGCCGCAGTTGAATGCTGGCAGTGAAAGTGAAGAAAAGTGGGTCCTTTCTGAATGTTGAAACAATGGGATTTCCTGGTGGCCTGGATATGGGCTTTGGTAAGAGGTGGTGAGAGGTAACTGCGGTAAAAATTAACTTACAGGATTGTAGTCTGAGAATGTATTAAAATGGGAAGGCAAAGCCCCCAAAAGAAAAGGGTTTGAAGATTTAAAGTAAGAGTTCCAGGAGCGGCTGGGTGGCTCAGTCGGTTAAGCATCCGATTCTCGATCTCCGCTCAGGTCATGGTCTCATGGTTTCGTGAGCTCGAGCCCCACATCGGCTCTGTGCTGACAGCATGGAGCCTGCCTGGTATTCTCTCTCTCCTGTCTCTCTGCCCCTCCCACACTGGTGCTCTGCCCCCCCCCCAATAAATAAACATTAAAAAAATAAGAATTCTATTTTTGATACCTCATAGTGGAGGTGCCAAAGAGGAATCTATGATGGTACTCTCCACTCCTCGGTGTCCATGAGGTGGATTTCCTTCCAAAATACCTGGTCCCGNGGAGCACGCCAGCCTGCCTGTCCCCTCCTCCTTTCCCGCACATCCCCTGCTCCTCCCCCCTTCTTCCCCCTCTTCTCCTCCTTCTTCCTCCTCCCCCCTCTTCTTCCTCCTCCCCCCTCTTCTTCCTCCTCCCCCTTCCCTTCCTTCCCTCCTCCACTTCTCCACCTCTCCTCCTCCTCCCAGCTGTGCACTGTGGGCAGAGGTCTTTCAGGCCTGTTTGTGGCCAGATGCTCGCTCACCCAGGGGTCCCAGAGTAGGAAGCCCATTGTTGCAGCAGACCTCAACCTCATGTTCCAATTCGGCCTGATTTATCAGGAATAAAATGCTAATGCCTGGACCCCCCCCCCACGACCCCCCAGCCTAGGCCAGCTTACCCCTGTATGATGCTAGGCACGCGGCGTGGCGTTCTCTCACCAACAGGATCTGGGCCTCTTTAAAAGATGCTTTTTTCAATGGGTATTGCCAACGAATACTAAATTTCTCCCCTATTCTAGTGTGTGACTCTCTTCCTACCTTCATTGTTAGGGTCCGGGGTTGAGTCTTCACTGCCAGGTGGGACAGTGAAGTCACGGGAATGAAAATCTATTATAACATTGATGCTAGTGACCAAAAAGTACCCAGTAATATCCCAGTGTTCAGACACTTGGTTTGCCATCACCTTGTAGGGACCGTAGCATTAAGAGTCAGTGGCCTTTCCCTCTCTTCCTTTTCTCCATTACCAATCCAGCCTTACCTCCCCTCCACCCACTAACCCATTCTGTGCTTCCCTCCTTTTAATGGGGGGATCAATATTAGTGTTCTTTATCTTATCCCTAGTAGCCCTAACTTCAGAACTGCTGGATGTACATGGCCCTGTGAAAGGTCATCCCTCAGAGTAGGAATCATGAGGACGTGGTCTGAGAACAGTCTGATGAGACAGCACCTGTTCTTTCCTATTCCTTTTCTATAAAGAAAGGTGTCCCAGGTTGGTCTCACGTTGGATATTTGGTCACTTATCAGAGTTCATATTTGAGAATTTCTTACGTATTTTATGCCACTGCAGAAGAGGTCTTTTGACCACGGACTGCAGAAGAGGTCTTTTGACCACGGAGTCACATAAAACCCTTTTCCACTTGAGAGCCTGGCTTTTCACACCCCTCTGTCTTCTCATCCTAACAGATACATTATCCCTTGGGTTGGCACTCTTGAAAGAGGCGATTGACGTTTTGGCACATTATATCATTGAAAATAATACTTATTATCAGAATGAATATGTAAATCACAGATGTCCCCGTCCCATAGCACCTTGCACCTGGTATGGAATGGAGCACGGCATTGTTACAGTGTCATTCGGTGGCTTTTACCAAGCAAGGGAACATGAGCAACTGTAATGCATTATGCCACCGTGACGTTAACTACAGACACAGACAGAGTGCCCATAAAAAAATATACGCCCTTTTTTTTGAATAGAGCCCTGGGTAATTACCCTGACTATTGTTCTATGAGCAAGCCCATTTACACCCCTTCATCAATTTAGGATCTGGACATGAAAAATCACCAGCATTAAGCGGTTAAGGCAATCTGCTTTTCAGATGAGGAAAGGACAAAAAAATAAGATGGCAGAAAATCCTCTACTCCTGAGTGGCCCATGTCGATAGTCAAAGCTCACCTCAAATAAAGGATCCTGAGGAGTTTTTCTGATGATACCTTCATCCCAAACAGAGCTCAAGGACAATGTATTTGGGGTCTGCTTCCCACTGTCCCAGCACTGAGAGGACTGCAGGTCTGTGGGGACAGCCCATGGGTAAAGGGTGGCTGCCCTGCAGGTGTGTCGCGTGGGTCCAGCAGGCACAGATGCATCTGGGGCCCTGCCCTGGTGGCCGGGTGGGGTGCTCTGAGGAAAAGCTACAGAAATGTTGCTCACCTTGAGAAGTAAGCTCTCAGGGCAGGGTCCGAGTTCCTCCAAGTTGCCACAGAACATGAACTAGGTTATGAGGTTTGCCACTCGATATGGAGTAAAATGGGAAATTATTGATCTACTTACCCCCAAATGAAAACAAAAATTAAGTGCATACAAACAAAAAGGCAAAACCACAACAAAACAGATGGCCCCCAAAATTTTACTTACATTGTGTGAGGATTCCAGTTAAGGCATTTTTAAAATTCTCCTTGGCTTCTTCCATCTCTTGCTCATGGGTGGCTTTTTCATTCATCAGCCGGCGGACATGGCTGTTGGCTGACTGCACCATGGAATAGAATTGGTTTGCAGAACGCCGATTCACTTCCCCTCGTTCGATCCAGGAAAGTAGCACGGTGATAGCCTCTGAAAACTTGCTATCATCTGGAAATGGAAAACCACCAAGTACAAATCATGCGAAGGCAGGAAAATGTACTTTACTTTGGTTCTTTCCAAAAGACAGAACACGTATCATCTTAATGGATATGGTTTTGGAACTGGACAAATTAGCTTTCCTAAGACTAACTGAGCTAGCATTTCTTAGCCTTGCCTTTCACATCTAACCTGATGGTGCCATAGAGCCATCCAAGAAATACATGGTGGCTCACTCTCTCCTCTACCAACCTGGTGAGCTTTAGTTTTAGATCTGTTCTGGGCATTCTTGGTAACATGGTACACCAAATCTTGATTTCTGTTTTTCAAGAATAGCTAAAACAACAACAACAACAACAAACAAACTGTCAATAACCTATTTGGTCTCTACTTAATTTTTCAAAATTCTTTTATCAGATAGATTATACCTTGAAACTACTCATCTGACTTAGAATCAGCTGAGTTGGTGGCAAAATATGGATGACAGATTAAACTATTTTAAAACTGGATGTAATGGAAGATATTTTCCCAAAGTGGTTGTAGGAATTAGTCAATTCTTTTTCTACTAGAGTTCAAAAGAAACTTAATTTTACATTTAATATAACACATTTGATTAAGCTGAAAAATAAAATATTTCCTTGTTTTCAACAAAAGAGGTCTTGTTTCCTGAGTGGTCATGTTCTCTGTGGAACCATTTGGAACCCAAATAGAGTCTACTTGAACTTGGTATGAGGTGTGTGTGTTGCAGATGGGATGGGGTGCACAGACTGGGCAATGATGTTCCACCTGTAAATAAATGATTAAGTTTATTTGAAAGAAAACAAATAAACTTGCCTGATTGGGAATAGTTACTGGAACAGACCTGTGCTGTATGGCTTACAAGCAGAAAAAAAGCAAGTTTGAAGGTAATTAAGCTAATTAGAACAGGAAGTTGTATGTCAATTATCACAACATTAATCGATCCTACTGCTGAAGGCTCACTGCATACTTCCCAGACAAACTTGAGGGGAGAAGTCTTCCACTTGTATTTTTCTACCCATGGAAAATATGACTTAAGAAAAATATCCTACATTTTTCAAGAAAACTAGGTAGACTCTGAATTCTCAAAATCGGGAGCAAAATTAAACCGGAAGATTCAGATTCTTACTAATTTATTTGATAAATACTGAGTGTCCACTATGTTCCCTCTCTTGGAGGAACATCAAAAACATCCTTATGTATTGTGTGCATATGTTTGTGCGTGCATATGTTTTCTATATTATATATTGTTTATATATGCGCATACACATATACATATCTACACCCCAGATGATTGGACAGAGCACAGTTCATATTTGGTACAGGAGTTTTATTTTATCTTATTCACCAGATGTTTTTTAATTGACCACTGCTGTTGGTATGTTATCCAGCATACAAAACCTTCGTTCATGGGGCGCTTCGTGAATTTCACAGTGCACTGTAGAAATACCTTGAGTACCTTTTCCGGCAGAGTCCCCCTCCCAGACACAACTTCCTTGCTGTGGCTGTTGCTTGCCCAGAGGTATGCACATGGAACCAACACAGGGTGAGCCTGACCCAGTGTGTGTGGAGTGTGCTCTGCCTTCTCCAGGGTGGAAGTACCTAGCAAACACTACTCATCAGCACCCACACAGGCCCTCTCCCACTGAGGCAGACGCAGTTTGGGGTTGGGGATCAAAGCCTTTTTTTTTTTTAGCGAAAACCTGCCCCCTCTGCTCTCACACCTTCGCCAGAGGAGAGAGCTGGCCCGCAGAACGCCCACAGGGCACCCTGCGAGGGAGCGATGCCTTTCCACAAAAATCTCAATACACTGGCATAGAACGCTCGCGTGCAGTCTCACAGCTGGCTCATCCAATTTTGTTAACTCCGGAATTTCAGTCTGAGCTCAACCCTCGGTGAACTCCAGCTGCACTGGTTTCTTATCTCATTTCATGGACCAGAGCGGCTTGTGTAAGATAAAATCCATCATACAACTTAACATTACGTTCAGCCCATGGAGAGGCCCATAATTTAGCATTATGTTTGCGAGAGGCCCACTGTGACTGTTACAGTCAGAATAAATTTTGCCTCCCGCGCACACTCGCTACCTCTCCCCCCGCCAATATATGTTAGGAGAATGGACCTCCCAACAGACAGCATGAATAAACCTAACACTTATAAGAAATCTTTTTTCCCCCTCTTAAAAATAACAACAACAAAAAAGAAAACACTGACTTCATGTACCATTTTCCCCCTTTCCTGGGACTTTCATCTCTGCATAACACAGAGGAAAAAAAAACCTCTAAGATTTTGCTGTCAAGCTTACAAGGAGATAGAACAACGCTGTTCGATCTGTCTTTCACTCCTATCACTGGCTGTTCTTCCTTCTCTTGCTTGTGGTAACTCAGTTCATAAACACTAATTTTCTGTCAGGGAGAACACATTTAAAATTTAAAAATGCATGTTTACTCAAATGACCTGAAAACCAAAGTTTATTGTTCTTCATGCCTAGATGGAGGGCATAAGTTCACTAGCAGATCATAGTTAATTGATAGTTTTCAGAAAGGGAAACAGCAGTTTTGGGATTAAGCAATTGAAAACATACAATTTAAAAAGTAAGCAGGTAAGAGACTTGCTCACATTTTCAACAGGTGTTAAAAAATATGTAGCACAAGGAAACAGTAGGCAGAATTCCATAGACTTAGCTTAAAAGATGTATATAGTTTGAGAACTCCCAATTTCATCCTCATTTCTAAACTTTTGAAAACTCCCAGGCCAATATTTGATTGACGTAGTGATATGCAAATTAAATGCGAAAACATTAGTTAAGGCACAATTGGTAAGTTCGGTCAATATCTGTTGCTACGTAAGAAGTGACTTTATATTAATTAAGACTAACTCAGCAACTCACTCTGAATGACTATAGAAGTGTATTGGGAGCGGTCATTTTCAATATCCAACTGTAAATTCAATTTTGGATTCAGTGGAAAGATCACTGAGAAAACAGAAAACAATATAAACTAATTTCAACAGGATTTAGATTGCAGCATTATTAAAGCCATTCATGTGAAAAGAAATTAACACTGCTCATAAAAATCACATGAAAGATGCATTTACAAAAATTCCAAATACTTTCTGTGAACATGCTTAGGTGTAACTCTGAACACGGGTGCAGTTTAGAAACTAGAATGTGCAGATGTGCTTTTCCCACAGCCAGAATTGGGAAAATTGCTGTATTAAGGGGGGACTATGGACCATTTGCTCATTAAAATTGTGCGGTGTTGGGGGTAGAGGGGAGATGGGCATGGAGGAAGGCACTTGTGGGGATGAGCACTGGGTATTATATGGAAACCAACTTGACAATAAACTATTTGTAAAAATAAAATAAAAGAAAAATTGTGCAGTGTTTTCTAATCAGGGTCTTTACCACATCACACCTGGGTTACAGCACATGTTTGCTCCATGGCTTTTCTTAACCTGGATTTTCCCCTTCATCCCCTATTCCCTTGTCATTCTCCTCTTTGGTAAGCACCATGGCCATGCTTCCCCGCCTTTCCATGCTCTGTACACTCGTCCCAGGGGCCTTCACGTTACTGCACACCTAGCTGACTGTTGTCACCCTCAGGATTCAGCCTCAGTGTCTTTCATAAAACCAGCTTTTCTGTAACCCCTACATGAACTGGGTGTCCATTTGCTCTCTTTTCACAATTTCCTCTATATCCTTCGACTAAAACATTAGTCACTCGAAATAGTTAATTGTTGGATTATGGATCTGTCTCCAGTTTTGAAAGGTAAACATGAGAATAAAAGTTTTAAAACATATTTCAATCGTCTGGTCACTCTGAGGTTTTCATATTTCAATCTTCTGGTCACTCTGAGGTTTTCTTTTTGCAATTTATCTATATTTGATTACACCATTTCTAATACACTTGCAGTGATTAGCGCTAGAGAGCCACAAATTCAATGGTCAGAGGCTGGGAAACATCAGTTGGTAATCAAGATTTTTTTAAAGTTTATTTATTTTGAGAGAGAGTGCACTGTCAGTGCAGAGCCAGGTGCAGGGTTCGAAATCTTGAACTATGAGATCATGACCTGAGCCGAAGTCGCACGCTAAACTGACTGAGCCACCCAGGTGCCCCAGTAATAAACATTTTCATTTCATGTTAAAGAGTATTTTCACATTGTCTCCCAGAGATAAATGTTCTCCTGGCACTTAGGCTAGCTGGTCCTTTTATCCTTCAGGCCTCTGAGGTCATTCTCACTGGCAATGAAAAGTTAAGAATGATGTCAGGTAATCACAGAGAAGCAGAGCTTTCTGCAGAAAGGCACTAGCCAGCTTGTCAAATGACTCAAAACTCTTTTTGAAAGTATTTTTAATTCTGGGAAGATAATGAGTGTTTTTAATTTTGTGAGGAATAAACAGCATTCTAATGATTATCATCCCTTTACTGTCACTACCTGAATCCATACCCACCTCCTTTTGTTTCTGGCTGCTTCAGATTTGATCAGCCTCCCTCCTTATCCCTCTCTTCCATGCTTACTGAGCACCTGTTACATAGGAGGCACTTAAAAAACCGCATATGGGATAAATATTTGCTATTCAAAGATGAAGCTTGAGCCTCATTTGGGAGCTCCTTGAAAATGTAGACTCACCCTGAGTCAGGCTTCCTGACTCAGAATCTCTTACTCCAAGTGACTCAAATACACATTAAAGTTTTGGAAGCACTGGAAGAAATCAGTCAATGAAAACCAGGGAAGCTGGCTGGGAGCTCATCTAAGTTAAAAGATCACGAGACCTTGAAATGGAAAGTAGCAGCTGAGGTAGTGGAGGTTATTGAAAAGATCTCATGTGATTCTTATGAGCTCTATGAATCCCTGTCCCTAACCTTCCTGTCCCTATTTAAAGAGTAGCTGCTTAAACATCTGTCATCCCTGTCCCAGAAAAAAAACAACAGGGGGGTGGGGAGTGCCAAAGACATGGAAATCGACATAGAGACTACTGCAGGTCCCTTCAGTGGAACCCTGGGCATGGCCTAGAAGACCCCCTCCATCGTTCCCCCCTCCCCCCACCCAGCCCCTGGAACTTTCTGATTCTACAGGGGAGTGAATCTTTAATTGTCTGTGACTAGGCTGTCTTACAACCCTTTAGGGACAGGGTTGTAAAAAGTATGGAGAGGTGATAACAGTGCAAATAATTCATAACAACACAGATGAATTTTCATCCAGTAGAAAACACCAATCATTATAAAGTGCATTTTCTTTTGAACCAGTATTAATGCCTTACTGCTTCTCTCATTAATGAATGAGTTAAACAAAATCACTGGCACATGTCCATTTGATATTTGGAAGCCACGTTTCCACTGCCAGAGCCTACTTTAGCCACCCTTGAACTGCAGCTCCTCAAACGCCAGGTCCAGGCTATCATTGTATGTGAAACTCCAGGGCCAGGACACAGGGCCCAGGACCCGGCAGGTGGGCACATGGTGAACTCCAATCAAACTGACAAACAGATAATCAAGAGAAAAAAAGGACTCAAATTGGGAAGGAGTTTTTTTCTTCCCCTTTGTGTGCAGAGGGAGATCTGGCCTTGATTTTCAGAACAATAGGTAGGATGAGAGCCAGGCCATGAGCACCGAATATGAAAACTTCGGCGGGCTGTAGTACCCTTATTTATGGCTAGGTGTATAAAAGAATAACAGGAGAAGAGGTCAATATTTGAATAAAGTGTCCCAAGAATGAGATAAAAGGAAGATGTTCTACAACACAGTTTTTTCCCCTCCAAAAATGGGGATACACACACATTTACAGACCCACAGTGAGTGCTATCACTGATTTCTGGCTTCTATGATAGTTGGAAATAGCTTACAGTGTAGAGACACGTAGTGATCCAAGCATAATGGGGATTCCAGGATGGCCCAAGCAATGCTACTACAACATTCCTAAAATGTCACTCTGTGTCCCTCAACACTGGACATCTCTAAGCAAGTCTCCATTCTTCTGGCTGCTCAATTAACCATTAAAAGGGGTGTTACCTTATCTATCCTCCAAATCACAGAGAGCAGCAAAGGCGGTACAAATGGTTAATGTACCCTTCTCTCTTCCACACGCACACACACACACAAACACACACACACACACAATCTCCCCCAACTACTCAATAGCTGTAAAAATGAAAAAATGAAGGGCGGTTGGCAATATGAAAATGCACCTGCATTATTCCTGCTTTGGGGTCATGCCAAATGTTTCTAGACGAAACAGCCTGTCTTGCCAATGTGAAGGTCAATAACGCCTAAGGAAGTGATTCTCCAACAGCCTCCTGTGCTTATTTCCCTTGCCCTAAGAAGGAAGCCTGGCTTTTAGCTAATGGAACTTCCACTTGGCTTACAGCATTATTGATTTTTACTTTCTTGGAACCATAAATATTGACAACCATTGCAGCAGAATGCCGGCGGCCCTCCCCCCACCCCCTCTCCCTCTGGCAAGCTGACACGGGGCCATTCTGTATGCAAATCAGAGTCTAGCCCTCCAGAAATTATGAATGCGGATCCCAGGAGAACTGAATTCATGATGACACATCAGGGGATCCCAAGGGCACTGCTTCAAAGCTTTGTCAAAACTTCACCTGATGGCACAGACAAACTCTTCATTTCATCGCATAATGAAAGATAATGCGAAGCTTTCCAAAGGGGAAAAAAGTACACAAAAACTTTTAAGTGCTCTTGCCAGGAGAAATCTCCAGTGAATTAGGATATCATCTTTCTCACCGTCTAATCAATCTCTTCCTTCCACAGTCCAAACACAGGGTTCCTCCGGGGTGGATGGTCTGTGTTAGACACACTGAAATTCATTATCTCATCTGCCTGGTGCTACTGTTTCCAATAAAGTGTAATTATGGTGTTATTGAGCTCCTGCTCACTTTCTCAAAGCCATGCTATAAACTTTGGGTCTGTGAGCAGTTACTTCCCAGTCAGTCTTCATTAAGTTGAATTGTTTCAGAACAATGTCTATGTAATCAGCAGGGTGCCCGCTAATTGTCTTTTTAGAATTTGTATTAACGCAACAGACGCTGTCTTAGACACTACACAATTAGAACTGGATGCTTCCTCCGCCTTCAAGAAAGCCCAGTTGGCCACTGAATCCGGGGTTAGCTGGTCTCAGAAGATTCGCCCCCTCACCCTGTCATTGTCCAGCTGGGTCCCCTGTCACTCCTGGGATGGCACGCTGCACTTCTCACACACGACGGTGGGAAGTACACGGTGCTTTGAAATTGCCTCTATCACTCCAGAAGCCTAAACTCTGTGAAGTAGAGGCCTGCATGCTGTGGTCTTCCCTGTGGTGCTTAGCACAGTCCCAGATAGATGGTAAAGAACCCCTCAAGTGGGATGATGGTTGCGCGCACACTTCCCATCACGCCCGGTGGCGCTACTGGCCAGAAATGCAACATGCTCAGAGATCCAAATAGCTGAGGAAGAGAGAAAGGAATTACGCATTTACTATGTGCATTGTTTTAACACTGGGCAAGATGTGGCGGAGGGCCTTGGGTCCTATATCCACTTGGCTTGTACAGATCTTGCTAGATAAAGCTGATTTTCAGAAAGAAAACTGCACGAATAAACAGGTACAATGCAAAATGGGGGGAAATGTTTGTAATAAACCTAAGATAGCATGATTTCTCAGTGGAGGGGAAAAAAAATCAAATCCAATTAGGTAGTTTCAGATTGCATTTCCATTTTCTTTCTTACCCAAGCTTCTGTACCTTGGGTTTTGACTGCTTTTTTTTTTTTTTTTTTTTTTTTTTTTTTTTTTTTTTTTTCTTTATTTTTTCTCTCTGGTCTT
>NW_027532407.1:488119-513953 GCF_008692635.1 Crocuta crocuta
TGCTTGTTTTTTTTTTTTTTTTTTTTTTTTTTTTAATCTCTATATCAATGAAATCTTCAGGGCAGCAGTTTCCGTGGCTCCTCCTGTCTGGCTTTGCAGCGTTATAAGGAGCATGGAGTGGATTTCCTCTCTGAGGCAGCCAATTTCCTAAGCAATTAAATGCTGTTTATATTCCAAACTCTGTGCTAGGGTTGAAATTGTCAAGCTTGATATTACCTGACTGTTGCCTGAGATGTATCCGCAGCTAGTTCATTCTACTGTAACTGCCATCTATTAAAATTTCCAATCTGTTCTCTCAAGGGATCACACAGTACTTGGCAAAGGTGCAGCTTCGAAATTCTGCAAATTATACTCATCTATATAAATATATATTTTTGAAATGGCAAAGCTTGCAAATTACTTCACCACATTGACATCCCAATCTGTGATCTCTAGCAGGAAAGGCGATGCCACGTTCCTCTTACACGTACGACACTTCTTCTGTGCTGGTTTCTTAAAAAGAATGCGAGGATGCCAAACTTGTGTGAAATTCCTCCTAGAGGTCACAGAAGCAAGTGCTAGTTTTTGTCATGTCTAGGTGTAGCTCATATGCTGATAACACACAATGTACAGGATATTAAAGAAAAAAATGATTTGTTCCAAGATCCCCATTCCTGCCTGAGGATGTTGCTCCTTCTCCTTCTGGTCACTCCTTATGATCTGTAGCCTGAATGGAAAAAGGGAGATGATGCCTGTATTTGCATTGTGCATGCCTTTTCTTAAAGGGACAATGATCTGTGTATTTGGGTCTGTAGGACACACCCTTTCAGAGCAGCAGAACGCACATGATTGGCAAAAGGCACCAGGTAGTTACAGTGGGGCATATCAGTAACCACTGCACTGATTAGAGGTTCCCAAGGCTGAACCAGGAGACAAGGGCTAGAAGCAGAAGTCCTTTCTCAGGGAATTCTTGGGGCACCTGGGTGGCTTAGCCAGTCTTGATTTGAGCTCAGGTCATGATCTCACAGTTCGTGAGTTCGAGCCCCACATCAGGCTCTGCGCTGACAGTGCCTGCTTGGGATTCTCTTGCTCTCTCTCTCTCTCTCTGCTCCTCCCCCAGTCACTGTCTCTATTTTTCTCAAAATAAATAAATAAACTTTGGAATAAATAAAAGAATTCTCTTTTAAAGATATAGAACCTCCTATCTTCCTAAGGTTTAGAGCAGCTTTCATACATTTCATTTCGTGAAAACACCCAAGCCACTTTACACACTCCCAGCAATATACTAGCTATGCTCTAAAACACTCCAAGGATCAATCACATCTCTCTTCTCATAAGAAATCTTTAATGGCTTCTCTGCTGCCTAAGGAATAAAACCCAATCCAGTGGCCGCCTTCAGGGCTCTGCCTGCTGGCCCCCCCCCACTGCTCTTCCAGCTTCACCCCACTCTATAAACTTCCACACGGCTCCCGTGTACACTGGAGCAGGCGACCCGCCTTTCTCCTCCTGGGCCAAATTCCTCTCTGCTTCCCTGGGGCTCCAGCCTCTGACCAGAATGTAGTTAAGCCCTTCTTCTCCTGGGGACGGGGGCACCTTGTTTCTTCTGCACAGTTCTCCTCTGTGACGATTTTCTTGATATACCTTCATCAACACTTGTCCCTGTGCTCCCAAAGCACGTTGCTCATATGTTGGTTGACAATCACGCCATTGGCTTTTGTACTTCAGTTAATTGTTTACTCGAGACACCGACATGTGGATGGCGATTGCAACCCGTGTTCTTTGGTTAAAACCTGTCACGCCCAATGGCCTGAGGAAGGTCTGACCATCACCTGTCTATAAAATACAGATGCCGCTCAGATTACACAACTCTGATGGCTGATGGAAGGGAATTCACACATGCACGTGGTTCTGACTTAAAATTCCGGCCCCTCCCCCATCATCTGTAGTTCCCTGGGGCAGGTACTAAAGCCCTCATATGTCCTTACTCTGCCCACAGCATCAAACACGTGAGAGGAGCACAGCAATCGTTAAAGAAATGACATGCACTCGTCCCTCCCCCCCCACCCCCCAATTATTCCATAGGTGTTAGCAGGGTCCCTTCAACTCCATCTCTGAAGCCAGGGATCCTCTTCTGCATCTCACTTCTACCCTCCACAGACCCCAGTGCGGTTTCCGGTATGTGCGAAGGGGGCTTTGTCCAGGTAGGCGTCAACTCTAGGAGCCCGAGGCACACCAGGACCTGCCCGTCCACGGGAAGGGGACGCTAGCCTCGCTCAGTCATCACAGGTGGGAAGGCAGGAGCCAGCTCTGGGGCTTCTGCATGCCACTCTTCTCCCCTCCATCCGCGACTTGTGCGGAGTGACAGTACGCACACCTGCACGGGGGACACAGGCGGGAGCCCGCAGGGCTCTGTCCCAGGCTTCCAGGTGACCTCGCCTGCAGAAAATCAGCAGGTGAAACGGGCAGGGACATCGGGGGTGCTTGGGGATTGCAGGGCTTGTGTGTCAGCGGGCAGGGGCGACTGGCGGGCAGGCACGCGACGGCGGCCGCCTACCTTTCAGCTTGTCGGCCAGCAGCGCGGCCTCGTGCTCNCTGCTTGCACTCCCACTCGTAGAAGTCGTCCCGGGCCTGGGCGAAGTCCACGTGCAGGCGGCCCGAGTCCTTCTTGTCCGTGCTGGACCCTAACCGCATCCGGTAGCCTGAAAGCAACGGAAAGGCCCGTCACAAGGTCACCACCACGAGGAGCTTCACCGCGGCCCTCAGCAAGGGCGCAGTGTGGGAGCTCTAGTCTATCTCTGGGCCCGTAGCAAGGGCGCTCTTCCCATAGCAGGTGGGAAGCAGTTAACCCCTCTCCCCAGTGATCAGGAAGGACGGTCAAGTTCAGCCTATCAGGGATTTGGGGGACAGCCCCCCCAGGTGTCTCAGAGGGTCACCTACCCGTCTTTCAAGCCAATGTTACTAACAGGGTGACCTCAAGAACCAGGGCAACTTATAGTAACTCCTTCTTCCCTCTGGCTTCCAGGGAGCTCCGAAACAAATTTGGCATGTAGCATTTTCCCTCCCCGCGCTACGTTTTTATGGCTTCGGTTTTATATTTTCAATTTACTGTAACTCCGTTGCATAAGTGTTCTTAAATTCTTTTTAGAAAAGGGTGGGGCAGGAGTAAATAAAGAATATCTGTGATATTTAAAAAGATCTACAAAGTAAATTCTGCAGCACCTCACTCACATGTTATTGCTTCATCCGTCTAGAAAATGCTGCTCAATTCTCTCTCAGCAGCTGCAAAAGCCACAATTACCAAGGCAATTTTGCAGTGCTGTTTTATTTCCACTTATCCTCTGGGGCACGCGGGAGCATATTTTACCTTCAATCAAGAGGCCTCGCTGCTGCCTTCCTTACAGCCCTGCAGTACCTCATCTGGCATGCAGCACCGCACAAATTGTCCACGCAATCTTTGAAGGCCACGGGAGCCCGTGCAAGCACGCAGAGCTAGACCAAAAACACGGGCCTGGAAATCTTTGGGGGATTTACTGTGAGCTACCCAACTTACAAAGATGATGTGCAGAAACTTGATCTGAGAAATCAACACAAACAGAACTGAAACCAGACAGCTAGCCTAACTTCAAATGAAGGAAGACTTGGCTTTGAGGCTGCTCTTCAGTTTGGGGTACTCGGATTTTAAAAACATAAATTCAGGTCCCAGCATGATCACAGCTGTCGGGGCTGCCAGAGGAGACAGCAAAATGAGCACTTTTGCCATGTAGGGGCTTTGCAAATGAGATACCACTGTGAAATGCCAGGCTGCCCTACGCTCATGTTCAAGATCTCTGTGGTAGATTTCAATGGATTATCTTGGCATTTGGGTTGGAGCTCAGCCGAAAATCCTTGTAGAGGCTGGAGAAGTTACAAACACAAAACAGATCTCACATCTGATTTCTGTTATGCCCTTCTGACTCCTAGGTGTAAACGGTGTTCTCTAAAAATGGGAAGACCCAATACCTATCAAAAATGCAAACATCCCATCACACATGAGCGCAATTCATGCTAAAGCAGGGTGCGTCTTGGTTCTGGGCCATAGGAACTTAACAGGTCAGCAGGCCACGGTGATATATACGTGACAGCTAAGCGGGCAGCGCCTGCTGAGACCAGCTAGCAGTCCCCGCTGGCCAAGTCACTTTCTCCTGCTCATGGCCAAAGCATCGCTTTTCAGATATTTCTGCTCCAAAAAGTACCCTCTCTTTTGCCAAAACATCATCGTTAAGGCCTTAAAAGAGATCCTGATGAGGCTGAGCCTAAAATTAGCTCGGCCTTCAAATGTGAACACGGTCCTAAAATTAGGCCTTCCAGCTGGGCACGGGCTTGCGGGAGCTCGCGCCCAGGAGGGGCAGCCTTCCTCCCCCAGCCTTTCAGATCCTCCCTGGGCTGATGTGCAATCTTCCCAGGGCGGTGGAGGCCCGTGTGGCCCCAGGCAGGGAAGCAGCAGGTGAGGCCTTAGCTGTGGGCTCTTCCTGTCGCAAAGGGGGCAGACCAAGGAGATATGCGGCGCCCGGCTAAGCAGCAGGACCACGGTCCAAGTTGGGCAAAGCCTAGCATCAAGGAATAAATAGAGAAATTCCTTTCGCATGCCCACATTTGGGCCTGTTCATCTTCGGCAGTGTCTCAAGGCATTTCTGACTGGGTCTAGACATTGTGTTATGTTGGTGTTGAAAAGCACCTTTGATCTACTCTAACCCTCTCATTTAATCAGGTGGGGTGAAGTAATACTTTTATTGATAGAGCTGTGATCAGACCCCAACTTTCCCAGGCAGGGGCCGTGAGAAATAAGAATAAGTGCTTCTTTATCATCTTCAGGATGTTCGTGTTAAGAACAACCATCTCTGCAGTGGTTCCTGTTTGTCGGCACCCTGCTGAACACTTCATATCCATTATTTTGATTCATTCCTCATAATGATCCTATGAGGATCTGCTGCTGCCTCGATTTTGCAGATGAGAAAATGGAGGCCAGGAAGAGGTTACGTAGCCCGAGCATGTGAGACCCACGGCCAGGCACGCGTGACAGAATCCCCGCCCGTGTAACAGATTACTCGGATGCTACGGCCCAAGAAGATATGCGAAGCAAAACACATAGCTGTTTGTGTGCTGTAAAATATTGTTTTCTATGTTTCATCTTCCGTCTCTATTTTAGAATGCTTTCAGATTCCCCCCCCCCCCCGCCCACACACACACTTTGTTAGGTTTCATTGGAGTACAGGTTTTCAAGTTCTCCACATCTCTACCTTGGCTCTACTCAGGAAAGTCACAGCAGCATTGGAATAACCCCGAGGCGCCTGGGGTTTGTGAGAGTATTCCGTGGTGAAGGGAGCTGCCTGCGAGAATTGAGTAAGCCTGACAGGAGAGGTTCAGATTTTTTCACCCCATTCTTTTCTCACCTTCCCTCATTAGCTTTGCCTCAGGAACAGGGAGGTGGTGTGCAGAGTGGCAGATGAGAAACATGCAGACGGAGAGTGTGAGGGAACGGCAAGGAGCTGAATCTAAGCACGCACTTTTCTAAAGCCACATACCAGTATCAGATCCATAGTTCTTAGATTTGGAAAAGCCTTGGATGACAGACTCCGTATACTGGCTCCAAAAGCCACAGAGTGATAGGCCGCACAGGGTCTAATTTCAACATCTGTAAAAATCTCCCCTATGAACTGGGACCGAAGAAGCAAGTGTCACGGGGCAGCCTTTACCAATCTAAATGCCCTGGCAACTGGGCAATGATATTGGGCCTTCCCCTAAAGTCGCAATGACATCAGGCTACTTCCTGCGAGGAACTGATCTTGACTTGGTACCCTGGGGTCTAGAAAGTGAACCACTTCTGGAAAACTGAAATTATGCTGAGAGCATACTTTATTCCTCCAGGGAATTATATCCAATAATAATAATGGTCCTCAGTATTCATAATATTGCTTTTCATCTAATAAGCACTTGAGAACATTAATTAGAACCTCGATGGAATTCCTAAAGACTGGTGTTGGGCAAACCTTCGTGCAGCGAGCAAGGCTCACAGACTTAGTGTACCCCTTCTGGCAGCCAAGGGAAAAGGCAGAGGTCCTCTTTTTCCAGCCCCTAACTGTGAGGACTTTATTGTACATTGAAGCAAAAGGGAATAAGCTCATATTAACATCACAAAACATAACAAAATGCCGAGAAAACCCCTGATGTAATGCAAAGTACCAGAAAGGTAAATGGCTTTATCAACCATGAATTCCTCTGCAAAGCGAATGTGACAAAAATTCTTCTTGCTTTTCCGAATCGCTGTAATGTCACCGCACTGCTCAAAGACTTCTTTAATAATTTCCTCAGTAGCATTTTCGGGTAATCCTCCGACAAACACGGTCTTACACCCAGGAGGTCGTTCTCTTGTGGAAGGAGGTGGAAGATCTATTAATCACGACAAAACAGAAGGGTTTGCCTTTTATTTCTTTGCCCTCTTCCTGGTTCACCTGGTGGAAGTGAAACTTGAAGAGTAAGTGTCGAGTTTGAGTAACAACAGATTTCTACACCCACCAAAGGATGGGAGGTGGTTTTGTTTTTACCTCCTCTCCTCACCTCCCCCTCCAACCTTTACTTTCTGTGTTCCTTTCTACATAGAGGGGCTATGCTTGACCGTGAGCAAAGATAACACAAGCGTTAGCATAATTTCATTTCTCTTTCATAATACAGAAGCCCAGAAAACACGGGGAGAAAACCTCACAAAGGACAAAGCATGATGAAATGACAACATGATGGAAAACTTGGGCTTGTTATCGGCTTTGTCTCGTTGCGGGCATAACGGATCAGCAAGGCAGGATGCTGGGAACCCAACCCGCAAGCAGTACTTGCTGGGCTGGGAAACACCAAACGCCTGGCCTGAAAACAACACTTTTTTTTTAATTCACATTTAAATGAGCAAATGATTACATTGGGGGGAGGCTGTAGGAAAAGATAAAACGCATACTGTCACAACATTTTACCTAGTTTATATGTAGATTACTAAAGCAATCTCCTGAAAAGTCCACTTCAAAAAGGCAACACTGATTAATATGAATTAAGAAAAATTCTAGCTACTTAAGCCCATAAACTTGGTATCTGAGCCTAAATTAAAAAAAAAAAATCTGGCTCATTTATTCATCAAATGTATGTTTCCTTCAAGCAAATGCAATTTGGCCCAGAAACTCTGAGATGCAGGCTTCCCCCCAAAATTGCTAACTGCCAAATTAATTCAATTTTCCATCTAGCAAAGCACATTTCAGAGTTTTTCTCCTACATTTGTGAAGATGGATGGGAATGCTCACATATTTCACACTACGTTTTGCAGCAAATGCTAGATGTCACTGCATGCAAAAAGATTCTTAATGCGGGATACATTTCCCCAAATCACACATCCTGCCTTCAGGTGTCAATTCGGCTCCTGATACGACGACACATGGACACATCCCTGTACATTTGTGCTAATCTAGAGACAAAGGCTGCATGGAGAATGGGTCTCCACTTTGTGCATCCGTGTGGAAGGATTCTGAGTCACATCTTAAAGTGAACACAATGCTACATTAAAATAGAAGAGAAAAGAAAGGAAAGACATTTAGATTGTTGAGCGGGTATCTTGAACAGTTAACACTTACTTGGATTTTGAGGGAAAAGAGTACAGCTTTTGCAGTGGATTATTTCTTTGACGACGGCCACTTCTGTTGGTGGTGGCGGTGGTACCAGCCCCAGGCCTGGTATCATTGGGTTAATGGGGGTGATCCCAGTCATCATGTTGAGGCCTGGGTCAAAACCCGGTACACAGATGGAGTCTGTAAGGTACACAAGATAACATTGACTGGAGGATCTTAAATCAATTTTCATTGTTGTGTTTGCTGTTTTCTTACAAAGATTCATCGAATTTATGCTTTCTTTCTTTCTTTCTTTTCTTTCTTTCTTTCTTTCTTTCTTTCTTTCTTTCTTTCTTTCTTTCTTTCTTTTCTTTCTTTTTTTTTTTTTAGGAATTCCTCCCGAAGATGTAGCATTATAGAAAGCTATTCCAGGAGGGTAAAGAGAAAATAAAAGATGAACTTAAAGCTAAGTGCAAAGAAAATTATATTACTTAAAATATTAACACGGCGGAACAGGACATAGCATATTAAAGTGGAAAACCATGCACCGTGAAGCTTGCTATTATTGTGAGTGTGGTTTTCTGTTTCTTAACATCAGTGTATTGTTTACACTGCCTTATGATCCAGAATGCAGGAAGAATACCATTTAACATTGAAGTGCCCTGTGAATCTAATTGTCAATCTGGTTTTATCAAAAGAGCCTTCTTACCCGAGTGACCTAGATTTAGAAAAGTTCAATTTATATGTGCATACTTTATAATGATAAATTCAGGTCCAACCTAACCTATTTCCCCCAGGAAATAAAAAACAACGAGTGATTATAATTACTATGGCTGGGTTAGATACACGCGGGCACAAAATTAGCTGTACGTTTCTGGATTCTATTGGCTAATCATACTTTCTTCCTCTAATTCAATCAACAAATAATTGACCAACCTTTCTGAAATCTTTACGCGCTGTATAAAAACAACAAATTTATGCTCTGTATAAAAAAAAATGAAAGGGGGCAAAAGGAATGGGTTTTCCAATACAAGCAATGAGTTTTTTTCCGTTTGCTGTTGTTGTTGTTTGCTTTGTTTTGTTTTTTAGTGTGGTAATGAAACAAGTAACTGCAAAGGTGATATACAGGGATTTTCTTTTCCTAAACAAGTAAGATTTATTTACAAGCAGGGACTGTTAGAGTAATGTACTGAGTGTCTGAAAGTGACTGCAAGGGGGTCCCTCTCCTGAGAGGTTTCCTGTTTGCAGAAAGCAGACAGTCTCACTGGTAGTGTGGTGACATTCCTGGTAGACACACAGGCGCGCAGATCACCAAGAATAGTCATAGTGACCCTCTGCAACTCCTCAGCAGTGAAACTCTCTTTTCTTACTCTCCTGTCTTTTCTCCCTCGTCATCCTAGATCATTCCCATTCCTCCCTCCTGGACCCTCTGATCATAGAAAGCCCCTGCCCTAGCGGCGTGGCCTCCGTGTGCTTACCTGTGCTGAAAGGTCCCAGAAGCCCACAGGCGCATGAGGTGACAGCCACACCCTCTGTTTACCATGACACTCCAGTGCATACCAAGCACCAGCAAAAGGTTTATTATAGAAAATAATAATAAGGAAGAAGGTTTATTATAGCTTTCCTCCAGCTACCTTGGATACTTCTGCTCTCCTTCTGGGTTGAACAGAATAAGCAGAGTGATTGTGATCTATAACCCCAGGAGGGCTGCTGTCCCATTTATTAGATCCATCTAACTTGACAGTGTACTAGCATGACTTCAACAAAATGAGGGATTTCTTTTTTCAGTTTTGCTTTTGTTTAAAAAAAAATCCTAAATCTAAAGCATTCCTGTTCAAAGGAATCATCTTGACATTCTAGGTACTTCTTCTGTAATTATGGTTCTTAGGTTCTTCATCTGTAACATGGGATTGTTTGGCCAAAAAAATCTCTTGGACGACTAGTAGGGATTCTCTGTTGACATTGCTCAAAACAAGTGATAGACAAAAGACATAAAAGCTTGAAAGTGACAGAGACAAGACTCACACTTTGGCCAGTCATTTAAAATCCTCATAAAGTTTCCCAGGTCTTTTTCTCATTTTACAGATAAAGAAATTGAGGCTTAACGCAGTTAAGTGAAATCCCCAACATCACAAACCAAACAAAAAGCAGAGTCGGCATGAGGGCCCCTCGGTCTCTTGACTATTTCAAAGTTTCCATTCAAAGGAACCGACTTGATCATTCACCAGATCCAGGGTACTACTGAACATTTACTCCGCTCTTCAAAAAAGTCAAGATGTATCCTTCTGATCCAAATGCTTTGGTGTCTCATCTTACCTGTCTCAGCTTAAGAAATCTGCTTGCAAGGACTTCAGTGGTGATGGCCACTGAAACAACAGATTGGCTTTCAAGGTGAATGTTTTAGAAATCAAAATATTGGCAGGCATATACTTTCATTTAATCTCATTTGGTACGTAAGGTTCGTCTGTTTCATTCCTGGCCTGGCCCTCTCCGTTGTTTGCCAACACAGGGTGATTTAAGGCTGAAACAGCTCAGGACAGTAAACTCTGTGAATTATAATAACCAGATGTTTCTCACAAATGAAATGAGAAGTCCAGCGCTTGTGTTCTATTTTAGTCGTAACGGACTTCTGTTTCCTTTTGGACGGCCAAACAAATAAATGGGGACAAAAGACACCACTCTTGAACAACATAGTTTAATATAGAGCAAGAGTTACTTTGCTTTTTCTGAGACACCAATATGAAGAGACTCTGAGGTTTAATGAAATCTGCATGGTGAGTACAGTAGCTTGAAAAGAGCTTAGAAAGGAATTAACACTTAAATTATGTTGGGCCTCAAAGGATCTGAGATTCGGTATTTGAGAGGAGGAAGTAGGGAAGAATTAGACCGCGCCCCCCCCCCTTTTTTTTTAAATAAGAACCCATTACTTTTTAACAATATATGAACAGATGGAAATTGTTTTCTCAAATAGCGCGGGAACCTATTTTGTACTAACTCATTGAAGGAAATGCACAGTTTTGGGGAGTCTGAGACAGACAGACGCACAAGAAGACAAAGGTGCAGAGAGAATTCAAGCTCTAAGAGTCAGCTCCTTGTCTTGCTTAGAAAAGGTGCCCCTCTGAACTTCAGAGATAATGAGTTATAATTCCACTCACGGAAAAGAGGAAGAAGGCTTAAATTGCAGCAAGAAAGAATCCAATTAAGTACTGGGTAGGACTTTCTTTCAGAAATCGTACTCAAACAAGAGGAAGGGTTATTTATTTCCAAGACGGCAGCGCTGCCCCGATTCTCCTTGGATCGAAGACAAGCAAGCACAGAGGTGCCAAGGCCACAGCCAAGCAAGTGTTTCTTTCTTCCCGATTGGACAACACCAGAAACGAAAGTCCCGCTTACCGATTCACACACAGTCCGGTGAGTGTTTCATCAACGAGACAAGCATTTTTCAGGGGGCGGGTTAGGGTCTCCTATTCAGACACCGCAGTTTCTTTCTTTCATTCATTCATTTTGCATTTGCTGGGCATGTACTACTGCCACGGCCTGGCGTCGGGAACTGTAATATGTTCCCCACTTGGGGGAAATCACAGTGTTAAAGGCGGACATGAAAAATGGGCATTAAACTTAAAGGAAGAGTTGAGAAATGTAAACTGAGGCTCAGAGGGCGGCACAAGAAGGGATCTGCTGGGGAGAGCCTGATAGGCCTGGGGAATTCCAAACAACTGTCCGTGCTATAGCATGGTGAGCGTGTGACAGTGTGACCACGGTGTCCTGAGGCCGCAGGAGTCAGATTAGATGAGAAGGCATCTTGCTGTCAAGCTAGTGCATTCTGGCTTTATTCTCACTGGGACCGGCAGGCACCGAAGGTCAGAGGTGCACTTTCCAGGCAGAGGCCCCCTGCCTCTCTCCTTCTCAGTCTGTCTGCTGCCCCTAGCAGTGGCTGGCCCCCTTTCCCATCAATGCCTCACTGAGGTCTAATTATTTGAAATGAGAACTAGACCCTCCCGGAAAGAAAGGCAATAGAGGCCTGTCTCCGTCAAGCCCAGACCTAACTAGGTCAGGTGTGGGTGTGGATGCTGGGCTGAACTGAGGCTCAGGGGACACAGGTGCACTGTCAACACCGGAGATAAGTGTGGCCCAGAAGGCAGGGCACAGCATTCTAAGAGAATAATAAGAAAAAAGAGGCAGGAATCAGGCTAAAGGTTCGCATTAGGTCTAGTCCTGGACAGAGATCATGAGCAGCAGACGAAACGCAAGATAAGGCAGCCAAGCTTTGCCCAGGGACTCCGCTGGCAGGTCACAGGGCCTGAGGCGCCCCGATCCAGGTTCTGACTCAGTCTGGGTAGAACTGAGGTGTGGCAACAATGTGACGGGGTCAGAGGCGGAGAGAAACTGACAGTCAGGGAGGTTACCTGAGCTGGGTCTCAGGCTACAGAAGCAGGATGGGATCCAGACACCAGAACCGAGGCCTAGGGTTTGTGGAGGGAGACAGACACCCCGGTCATCAGTCCTGAGCCTGGGCCACAGCCCGACCAGTGTCCAGGGCGGCTGGACGCTGAGTCTTAGAACGCAGGGCCCCAAGGGCCCCTTTCCTCATATCTGAGTCCCAGACGGGACCTCAAGTCCAGGGAGATACCAAGCTTGTAGGGGCCAGAACAGACAGAGGGGCTGGAGGGGCTCTGACAAACAGGCGGAAACTCCTCTCCTTTCTCCAGAGGAAACATTGTCTCAAAATATGATCTGTTATTACTTGACAGAGAAGCTACGTGATACGTGAGGACATTCTGTTTATTGGCCATTGAGGATACATGATGGACACTTTCTCACGATGATTTCCCATTGCAAGTGACAGGACCTACTCTTCTACATCATCACTTAAATTCAGACTATTAGAGGAATGTTTTCTTTTCTTTTTTTTAAATGTTTATTGATTTTGGGGGGGGGGGGGGGCAGAGAGAGAGGGAGACACAAAATCCGAAGCAGGCTCCAGGCCCTGAGCTGTCAGCACAGAGCCTGACACAGGGCTTGAACTCATGAACCATGAGATCCTGACCTGAACTGATGTCAGATGCTTAACTGACTGAGCCAGCCAAGGGCTCTGGGAATGCTTTTCTCATTCTATGCCCTCTTTTTCTTTTTTCTTTTTTTAATATTTTTTAAAAAAATTTATTTCTAGGAGAGAGAGAGACAGCATGAGCAGGGGAGGGTCAGAGAGAGAGGGAGACACAGACTCTAAAATAGGCTCCAGGCTCTGAGCTGGCAGTCAGCACAGAGCCCGACGCGGGGCTCGAACCCACGAACCGCGAGATCATGACCTAAGCGAAAGTCGGACGCTTAACCGACTAAGCCACCCAGGCGCCCCTGCCCTCCTTTTCTCTAATACTCCTGCAAATTCATGATCAACAAAGGAAAGCAGTTTTTAAAAAGGTAAACTCAAACTGGAAGGCTCTGGATACAGCTGAGTGTCGCTTAGGCTGACTGATCCCTTAACCTCCCTGGGCTTCAGTGTCTTCTTCAGATAAATGTGAACATGAACCAGAGATTCCACCTCCACAGAACGGGAGCACCGGAGAGGACAGTCGGTGTGAAAGCAGGGTATCAGCATGTTAGGAGCCCGTGTCTGCGATCAAATGTACCTGCGGTCAGGCCCTGGGTCTCCCATGCACTGGCTGTGTGACCTCAGGAAAAGTGAACCTTCCGAAGCCTCATTTCTAATGTCTGCAAAATGGGGATAATCATATTTAAATTTTAATACTCTTGAGAGGATTAAATGGGATTAAAAAAAACTGAAGTGTTTAACATAATGTCTGGCACATGGTAAGTATGTAACAAATGGTAGCACTTATAGGCAATGTGATAAATATGTATTTTATGTATAAGAATATTTATGTCAGCTGCTATAAACATGTTGCTAATACTGTATACACATAAAGGATCATGACGATGGTGACGAAGTATTTGTTTTGGCAAACACTGGAGCGCCTAGTAAATGCTGGATGCTCTGCTAGGTACTTCGCCTGTAAAGGTAATACAAGAGTCCTTCCTTCAGCGAAGTGACAGTCTGGTGGCAGAAACAACTAAACAGAAAATGACAATAGAGTATGACTACTGTTGTGTGACATTTAAATAGGAGGTGCTATGGAAACACAGAGAAGAGGAACACGGAAACCATACTGGGATACGGATGCCATGGTTTGAATTGTGTCCCTTTGAACAGATATGTTGAAGTCTCAACTCCCCTGGTACCTGTGAATGTAACTTTATTTAGGAATAGGGCCTTTGCAGATGTAATCAAGCTAAGATAGTGTCATTCTCGGTGAGGGTGGGCTCTATCTAATATGCCCGGTGTCCGCGTAAGGACAGTAGGGACGCAGGCACACAGAGAGGACGCCACGTGACAATGGAAGCAGGGATTCAGTTATGTGGCTGCAAGCTAAGAACTGGTAACAAAAACCAGAAACTTGGAGAAAGGCAAGAAACAGATTCTTCCCTCGTCCCTTCACAGAGAGACGACGGCTCTGGCGACACCTTGATTCCCGACTTCTTGCCTCCAGAACTGAGAGAAGGAGGTTTCTCTTTGAAGCCGTTCTGGATTGTGGCACTTTCTTCTGGCAGTTCTGGGGAACTAACACGGGGCGCAAGGTCACAGAAAGGATGCAGGAGTGGGGGACGGCTGACCCGAGTCGTAAAGGCACGACTTCTGTGGGCATGTGGGAAAGACGTTCTGCAAATATATTTATGAGCATCATAAATACAAAAGATACTTCTAAATGTTCTCTTAGAAGAAGTGTTCGCAAGCAGTCCCCTGGAGGCACAATTGCTCTTATGTTTTCCCTTTGTGAAAACAAACAAAAAAACAACCTGAAGACGGCCGTGTATTTATTAAGAACAAATCAACCCCACAGATGATAAGTCTGCATAATAGTGTACTTTATAAGATAAGTGAATGCCTACAAGCAGAATCTATGAAAGCAACACTGAAAATGCTTTTGTGATCTTTCCAAAGAGTGAGGTATGTTTTCTATTTAAACCCAAGATGTATGCCCGCAGTAGGCTCCTGGAGCCTGGCCATGCCCACGCTGTAAACAAAGACCTCGTTCCATAAATAAAACCCTCTGTCTCCTTTGACTGCAGGTATAATGCTGGCGGAGCAGAGAAATGCCGCCGTCAACGGCTATTTTAAGTACTGTTGACTTGAAGGAGGAGACTTGTGTCCATATTTGAAACTATCACACGACACCGAGCGAAGAGAGTTTCAAAATGTTCACCAGAGTTGGTGCAGGGGAGCAAGGACTGCCAAAAGAAGTCTGTCAGATCTTTCCAGCAACCTGTGCCCAGAGCCTGCACCCGGAAACCACATGTATTTGGAGTGAGCAGGAGGTAAAAGCCCATCAAAGGTTCTGTGAACTTCACTCACACTGGGGGCTGGGTGATTTGAACTTAATGCCAGTACAGAGGCCTGGCCTGTCACACTCCGAGTAAGATGTTGTGTTTTCTGCATCTGCTGAAGCCCACTCTTCAGTCACAATGGGCCTCCCAGCTGAGGCATGGAAACCACGCGGGCATATGCCGGGCAGGCGTGCAGGGCTCCACTTTGACAAGGAAGCAAAGGACGTGGGGTCTCGCCACAGTGAATTTTCAAAGCGGGATGAAACTCTGCAAGCGGATTTCCTAGTCCTACCCTCTTGATTGAATGATGAGAAAACTGAGGGTCAGAGAGGTTAAGTGACTTGCCCAAAGTGACACAGCAAGTTAAGAGACGAACTGAAATGCTGCTTTACCACCGTGCATCCGCGTTCCCCAGTGGCTGTCCACCCCGCCTGCCTCAGGATGCATTCACTGACCGGGCATTCGCTGCTCCCCAAGGCAGTGCAGTCCATTTACTAATGGTTTCACAGTCAGAAATTTATCTCCCGCATGTTGTCTCAGGACCTGATAGCCTGTAGTAAATCCACTGTCTTTATCCTGCTCTCCTGGGCTGTTGGCACAAGCCTGCTCCTCTGTCCCAGCGCTGCTGATCAGATCCACGAAGAGAGCTCACAGGAGCCCCCGCCCGGCCTCAGGGACCCTGTTCCCCTTAGTCTTTCCACAAGTGACTTCCTCTAAAACCCGCCCTTTCTGCGGTCTAGGGTGAGTCCCAGAAACAGGCGCCAGGAGAGGCCGGCCGATAGGACTGGCAGGGATTCCGACCCTTCTTAATTCTGAACTCTGTACTTGTGGCTGACTTAGTACATTATGACTAAAAAGCAACGGTCACGTTTGAATGCTTGCTTTGTGCTGGGCCTGTGCGGGAAGCTTCACGGCATCCTGTTGCACGAGTCTCTTGGGCAGCGCCACCACGGGGTCGACGTGCGTCAACTAACCTCGCTCAACTAGAACATGCCTGTTGCGTCTCTGCGGGGTGCCGTTATGCAACTTTGCAGTTGATGTTTTAAAACTAAACAAAAGAGTTTGCATTTTCCATTGGATTTTCCAAAACCTCCTTTCTTTTTATTTTAAATTTTTAAAAATGTTTCTTTATTTTTGAGAGAGACAGAGACAGAGTGCAAGCAGGGGAGGGGCAGAGAGAGTGGGAGACACAGAACCTGAAGCAGGCTCCAGGCTCTGAGCTGTCAGCACACAGCTCAACGTGTGAGGTCGTGACCTGAGCCGTGAGGTCGTGACCTGAGCCGAAGTGGGAGGCTTAACTGACTGAGCCACCCAGGAGCCCCCAAAACTCTTCCTTCTTAGGTTCTCCTCCGGTCCTGAATTTTCCCTCCTTAGCCCTCCCTCAGGATCTATACAATGCAAGACAGTTCCTTCTGAAAGTTCGAGCCCTTCTAATTTCTCCTTGCAGGTCAGATGCAGCCACAGAAGACCCGCATAGGCATCTACATAGACTCCTTTCCCCCTAACATTTACTTCTCCAAACTCTGTGTCACTGATTTCCAGTTTTGAGGGCCAATGACAAATTCTCACTGTGCATGGCATCACTCTTAATTCCTTGTGTTAAGAGCTCATGCTAAGTTATTTTCTTTGCTCTGTGGCCTGCTGGCACCCTTATGCTTCTTTTTATGTGTTAAAACACACTTTGCTTAGTGTCCAGGTCTTCCTCCTGACCCCGTCTCTACTGCATACGCCCCGACGGAGTAAGTAACTTCAGGACTTGCCTATTTCTTTTGTTTGTTTGTTTGTTTGTTTGCTTGTTTTGTGAGAGAGAGTGAGAGAGAGTGAGAGAGAGTGAGAGAGAGAGCATGTACAAGCAGGGGAGGGGCAGAGAGAGAGGGAGAGAGAGAATCTCAAGCAGGCTTCTCACTGTCAGTGCAGAGCCCAACATGGGGCTTGAACTCACAAACTGTGAGATCATGACCTGAGCTGAAATCAAGAGCCAGACACTTAACTGACTGAGCCACTCAGGCACCCCCCCCTTGCCTATTTCTTTTAATGGCAATTCCCCTTCTTCTCAGCTCCTAGCTTAAAATCTCTGTAGGCAACCCCACGTGGTCACACGCCAGAGCATTTCAGACAGACCTACCTTTGAAAGGTTTTTCCACATCATCGTTTTTTGTTCCCACTGCTATATAGGTTCCTATTAGATCTCATCCAGAGGACTGCAAAAGCCGATTTGTATGCTCAGAGGCTGTGCCTTCTGCATCTTCCTCTCTTCCCCCATGCCCTTCTCATACCCGTGAACCTGGATTAGCCAGCCATGCCCATGGGAGACCCCGGGGAGACCCCTGAGAATAGGCCGTAATTGGGGCTTCTAAATTACTTCTTTCAAACTTCTTTTCACATCCCCATCTCATTAGCTGATGATTAATTTTTTCTCTGTACGATGTTATGTGACTTTGTACAGCAGGACTGTTACATAATGATAGAGAAAAAGGACTGAATTGGCTATTGGTGTTCTCTGCTTTGAACCAACTGACAGACTTATGGCCCAGAGGCAGAATGGAGAGGTGAAATGCTACAGAGTCTTAGAAACTGTTTTTTAATATTCAGTCAAGCATGGAAGAGGTACTCTTTAATTCTTATGTATTTACCCATCTATCTATCTATCTTTTTAAGGATGGGGACCCTCTGAGTATATATTAAAAGACTAAATAATTTATGTCAACACATTTCTTTCTGGCATTCAATGCCTCTCCTTGCTCTGTTAGAGCTGTTCTTCTCTGAAGTCAGGGTAACAGCCTGGCGTCATATTGATATAGAGGCCACTGCAGTCAGTGGTTGTGACAGTGGAGGTGGTATTTCATGGCATGTAACCGTCTTCATAGGGATCTTCCCTTTGAAACCTGCATCTTTCCAAGGTAATATGCAAGGGCTAACCTTTTGATTTTATTTATCCACCTTAGTTTCAGTTTACAAAGGCATCTGGGAGATAGGTAACATCTCATAAATTTAAACAAGAACAAAGGAAAACTTATTCAATATTTAGCTTCAAAGAAAACATTCACATCATATTATTTTAAACAATTTATGTAGGTTTCAATTTAAACTTACTGCTTGAAGGGACTGAAGCAACACAGAGTTGGTGTCTTTAAATATGATCAGCATATAGCCATCGGCTGGGGGAGAAAATAGAGCCTCTTTTGAAAGCAAACACATCATGAGGGCTCCTAAAGGAAACCTTTGAGTCGTGTGTTGTTTTAAAGTCACAGACTGATCTAGGGGTGCCTGGGTGGCTTAGTCGGTTAAGCGTCCGACTTTCGCTTAGGTCATGATCTCGCGNAAGATGGAGAGAAAAGAGAAATCCAAGGGACAGACAGCAACAGAGAGAGGGACCATCTGAATCCCAAGCTCAAGGGCAGGCTCACCCTCCTGGCTGCGTCCCACCCTCTTTACACCTTGGGTCTTAATCTGCAGAAAGAGGATTAAAAATGTATTTACGTCGATAGGCTTCTTGTGACCATTAAGTGAGTTAAAATATACAAAGGGGTTAAAATGGTGCTTGGTGGAGGAAGCGTTCAATACATATTAGCTGTCATTTAAAGTATGTAATATATTTATTTAGAATATGTTAAATATATATTTATTTAAATTTAATATCTAATGATAAATATTATATTTGCATGTGTACCTGTGTGCATTGTGTGTACTGCACAGT
This sequence comes from Crocuta crocuta, assembly GCF_008692635.1. Lineage (NCBI taxonomy): Eukaryota > Metazoa > Chordata > Mammalia > Carnivora > Hyaenidae > Crocuta > Crocuta crocuta. The sequence continues at coordinate 506,798 of NW_027532407.1, forward strand.
GTACACCATACAGTACTGCCTTCGTGTCCTTCCTTTTTAAAAAAGGCATGCCTCAGTTTTCTGTTGCTTTCTAAATTAATGTTTTATTATCTATCCTAGCTTCAGGAAGTAAAACTTTAGGTGGAAATCAGGAAAACCATGGAAGAGGCAGTGCCATATTTTTTTTCCATTGGAGGAATTNAAAAACCTCCCCTCTACTCCCAAGGGCTCAAGATGTTTTTCAGTGCCTGGAAATGAGAATTTCAGAGTTCAGAGCTGTTTCCTCTCTGCTTTTTCTGCCAAGAAGATTAGCCAAATTCATCATCTGGGCTCATTCATATGTTTGGCATATCATTCCCCCTAAACTTAGTTTTTCCACTGAAATCCTATTTTATTAATGTAAATGAATATGCCTATGTTATTGAGCTTCTTTATACACACACACACACACACACACACACACACACACACACACACACAATCTTTTTAATAAATTAAAGTCAAGCAGCACCAGACTTTAAAAATAGTTTGTTATATCCGAGGCTCTGCCTGGATTTAGTTATTCACATGTTGATATGCGTTTTAATTTAGAAAGTGTTGGGGCGCCTGGGTAGCTCAGTCGGTTAAGCATCCAACATCAGCTCAAGTCATGATCTCATGGTTCATGGGTTCGAGCTCTGCATTGGGCTCTGTGCTGAAGGCTTTGAGCCTGGAGCCTGCTTCAGATTCTGTGCCTCCCTCTCTCTCTACCTCTCCCCTGCTCATGCTGTGTCTCCCTCTCTTTCATTTTTTTTTCTTTTAATATTTTTATTTATTTCTAGGAGAGAGAGAGAGAGAGACAGTGTGAGCAGGGGAGGGTCAGAGAGAGAGGGAGTCACAGACTGAAACAGGCTCCAGGCTCTGAGCTGGCAGTCAGCACAGAGCCCGATGCAGGGCTCGAACCCACGAACCGCGAGATCATGACCTAAGCGAAAGTCGGACGCTTAACCGACTAAGCCACCTAGGCGCCCCTGTCTCCCTCTCTTTCAATAAACAAACAAACAAAAACACAAACATTAAAAAAAAAGCATCCATACCAAGTCATCCTTTCTGATAGTCTGCCATTTCTTTTTTCTTTTTTTTTTAATGTTTTTTTTTTTTTTACTTATTTCTGAGAGAGAGAGACAGTGTAAGCAGGGGAGGATCAGAGAGAGGGGGAGATACAGAATCTGAAATAGGCTCCAGGCTCTGAACTGACTGTCAGCACAGAGTCCGACGTGGGGCTTGAACCCACAAACTGTGAGATCATGACCTGAGCTGAAGTCGGACACTTCACCGACTGAGCCACCCAGGTGCCCTGAATCTGCCATTTCTGACAAGCACCTTGAGTAATTTTTCAGAGAAGTAAACCAAGGTGGAATGGTCTAAGTACCAAACTGCCACTTAAAATGAATTCAGCCTGTGGGCTGAGTGTAACATATCTTGAGAAGCATTTCTCAGCGGCTTGTCTGGTAGTGTCTTCCTCTACAGCGTGGACCCCTAAATATTAAAAACTCAAGAGAACTCGTTTCTCACATGGAAAACATACCCCAAATATTTTTCCCCCTGGAGAGTTCAAGGTTAAAAGCACAGACTATTACCCAGATTTCCATTTGAAGTTAATAATTTTCTGTCTAGTTGTAAATTCAAAGAATGTGTTTGTTCTTCATTTAGGGCTCTACATCTTGTTCCCATCCCCAGAGGCACCCAGTTTTGAACTGTTACCTTTATGTAACACTATATTTCCAAAATCCTTTTTCAATCATTTAATAAGCTAGTTTTTCATTACATCTCTCCAAGGTCTTTCCCCACCCTATACACATGAATGAGGAAGCAGAAGTAAGGAGACTAAAGACGTTTGTCTGTGGCATCATGGGAATGGGAAGAGAAGCAAATTGCGGTCCAGGCCATCCTGGCCACAATGAGAGTCTAGCCGTGTGTGGTCTCCAGGCGTGCACGGCGCAGAGGGACGGAGCCAGGATGTGCCCCATCTGGGCTTCAGTCCCATCCACCGGAGGCTCTCATCTCACATGTAAGCTTAAAAACCTCCCATGCCTACCTCATTGTTATTACGGAGGCCCAATTATATGATGGGCATTTATAAACCAGCGATTCACAAACAAGGAAATCAATACACAAATGTAAATTATAGTTAAGATTTTTCCTATTGCAAAGGCCTCTGGGGCTCCACAATGGTGCTAAGTGCTTATTTTGTGCAGAAAGAGAATTCAATATATTATTCCATAGATTATTGTGCTTTAGAGTCTACACAGACATGGCAGGAGGGGGGAGAAGGGAGAGAGGGTGAAGGACATAGAGGATGGGCATGTGTGTGCATGTGGTGTGTCCTTACTCTTTGCACTGTAACCCATGGCCTTGGTAGAACTCTGCCATTCTCCATGTTAGAGGCATCCCCTAAGTTTTACAGCTGAAAACACTGAGGAGCTGAGTGGCATACCACCCTCCTGCGTCCCCCCGATGTATCTGCTCATTGCACAATATTCATCATCCTCAAGGTTGCTAAGCAATGTGCTAAATGCAGGGGGTGCAGAGGTAAGTCAGGACCCCTGGCCTAAGGTGTACAGTGTGCTGTGACACAGATATACGGGCACCGAGCCGCGTTAGAAAGTGGCAGCAAAATTAGAGAGCCGTACACAGCACCTGTGCTATCATCCTGAAAAGAGCCTGTCCACGCTCAGAATTACAAGTGGCCTTCCTCACTGCAAGCATCTATCTCGCTGAGCCACCGTGTCCTCAAACCCAAGCACAGAGCACTTTGTAAACACATACCCAAGTCAGAGAGCAGCTGTCCCTCGGGACTGGGTCCACACTTTCAAGAGCAGTCATTTTCACTGCATTTATCAAATGACGTTTTGAGGGCAGAGGACTGGCGGGTGTTTCATTTATCTTCCTTTGGCTGTATCATTATATATTTTTCTCCTCTTCTTAATACTGAGGGCATTCCGGATCAGCAGGCTTTTTCCAGGCTGAGTTTACATCAAAAGTGCCCCTGGTGTGGAGGACTGAGGTTACAAAGTATAGATTTGTCGGAGAAAGAGTACAAGGCCTCCCTAATCTATATCTGCTTGTTGTCACTGAACGTTCAGGGAATTTACATTTGCCAGAAGAGTCACAATAGAAATGTTAGCCTGGGCATTCGTACCCTTATTCAATTTTCATTATTCTTTTTTACTGTAACAATAACAGATCATCACATTTCTTTTTCCTTTCAAGTACATTTGGCAAGTCAGTCCAAAGAATTTGAAAACCTTATCACAGGTATTTAACTTCCTTCCATCACAGCGATGGGGCAGTAGCCGGCGGGACATGAATAATATCAAGCATAAAGTGTTTGGTGAACAAACAGAGCTAAGTTCAACTAAAATGAAATAGAATAAACTGGCAGGATGTATCAAGTGTATCTCAGGAGGGTTTATCCTGGGGCCTTTGCTGCTCAATGTCTTCATTCCATGTTTTGAACAAAGAACTCAATGACACGTCCATCAAATACTGTCTGTCATCAACAGGTACCTGCGCTCAGGTGTGCGGGAGGTGCTGGGGACACAAAAAGGTGGAAGACAAATGTTTGAGCTTTGTGTGCTTCCAGAAAGACAGAAGCTTTCAGAGGAAGTGAAAGTGACAAATAAAAAAATATCCTCAAGTGTTGGAAAGTACCCTAAACAGAAACGGAAAGACAGAGCGTAGGTGTGGAGTTCATGCCCCGTGGAAAGACATGTACTCACGGTGGATTGTGGATGGAAAGTTGTATGCGTAAGAGGTAAGTCCCAATCCCGGAGGAGGATGTCAGAGAAATCCAGTCCTACAATGTGTCCTTCACACTGTCCCCCCTTTGCCGCCATTTGTCAAGGGACTACGGTAGGACAGATGTGAATTGTCATCATCTTAAGAAGCAGAGGGGTATCAGACCGACTCCTGCCACACCTTTCAAACCGAATTCAGGTACCTGTCTCCCTGCACTCACCCTCTCCATGCCTTGCGCTGCCCTCTCCTGTGACTGGTACCAGCTCCCGGGGACTGACTTCATACCAGCCCAACGGGGAGGTTTCTTTCACTCCGAAGATCACTACAGCCACTTTCCCTTCCCCGGCCGCCTCATGGGTGAGTCTTTTGGATCCCCTCCCCCACAGGCAAAGCTCTGGGCTATGGTCCTTTCTTTCCCCTGCGTGAATTGCCCTCTGAGTAAAACTCTACTGTTGGTAGAGCGCTGAGGAACCCAAATGGATCACGGAGGAAGGTTTGGGAAGGGGAGGGGCTCTCATTTTAACTGAGTATTCTAGGTGCCAGGCAAGGTGCCGGGCACTTTCACGTGCTTTATCCTACCTTACCTGCACTGGAATGGTGCAGGGAAAATTAAGGAATGGAGGAATTTTAAGTGGTCAGCTAGAAATGTCAGAGTCTGAACTCAAACCCAGGTGGGTCTTACTGCAAAGGTCTTGTCTCACCAGGGCCATCAGTGACAAAACCCTGAGTTGGATGGATTGTGGATTTCACCACTACCCAGGACTGACCTTCAGCCGGAAAACACCAGTATGGACATATCATAGTTTAAGCCCAGCATCTATCTGTTCTGTTTGGTCAGTGCCCAGGACCTAGCAGTGGTTAAATATTTAGGTATCATTGTTGCCCTTATCAAAATGAAATATGTGGCAGGCAACACATGTTTGACTTCTACTTCTGGCAAGGAAAGAGTAACAGACACAGGATACACTCTCCCACCTGAAACAACTCAAAACCTAGATAAAATATGTGAAACAAGGTTTTCAGATATTGGATCTCACACAATTCAAGACAATGATTCCTGAGAGTAGAGAAACAAAGAAGGTGAGCCATGTGATTGCCCAGCCGAGAGATTGATGCCAAAATAGTGTTTTGGGTTACGGCCCAGGGAGGAGAAACCTCAAAGGTGCCTAGCAGTCTCCCTGATTAAAGATACAGTTGGTAGTTTGAGAAGGCCAAGGGCACTAGAGTTTTGCAGGGAGGAGAACTTGAGAGAACTGCACACACACACACACACACACACACACACACACACACTCACACACACACCTCAGATTAAAGCAAGCTAGTCTTGAGTCTTCAGGCAAGAACTAATCAGTGTATGTATGTGAGGCAGCAACTCAAAGCTGGGAGAAGGACCACCCAAAGGACTATGGGAATAATCCATAAAGATCACAAAAGCTTGGAAGAGTTCATTAACTAGAGTAGAAAAGCCTCATGATTCTCCAGGTATTGTGTAGAATACTCAGAATGGTACTGGCCCAGGAGTAGGACAAAGTTAGCCCTAAAAGCTGCTCTGGTCTCTCCTAACAAAACTTAAAAGCAAACCTCAAAAGGTTCAAACTGTTTCCAATAAACTTAAATGTGTCCTATAATAAACTTCGAGGACTTTTTAGGAAGGAAAAATAGCCAGCACCTAAGAAGGTGAAATTCACTATGTCTGGCAACCATGGAAAAATTACCATGTGTGCTGGGCTAACCCCTAAACCTGAGAATATGTTATTTACGTGGCTAAGGGGGAATTAAGGCTGAAGTTAGTATTAAGGCTGCTAATCAGCTGACCTTAAGATAAAGACAAAGAGACTATCCTGGATTATTCCACGGAGCCCAACAGAATCACAGAGTCCTTAAAAGGAGACGAGAGAGGCAGAAGAGAGAGTTAGAGTGATTTAATGTGAGAGCAACCGCTGGTTTTGAAGATGGAAGGAGACCACAAGTCATGGGATACAGGCAGTTTCTAAAAGTTAGAAAAGGCCAGGAAACAGGAATACAGAGCCTGGAGCTTCCAGAAAGGAATACGGCCCTCATGACACCTTGACTAAGACCAATGAGGCTTTCTAACCTACAGAGCTGTAGGCAATAAATTTGTTTGTAAGTCACTAAGTTTGAATACTACTACTACTACTACTACTGCTATACCAGGCATACAAAGAGCAGGAAAAAGTGACCCATAATAAGGAAAAAAATAAATCAACAGAAAGAAAACATAAATGACACAGATGAAAGAATTAGTGGAGAAAGATATTAAGATGCTTATAACTGTTCCATGTATTCAAGAATGTAGAAGAAAGAGTGTTAAAGACACACATGGAAGTCTCAAACGGAACATATAGAGATGAGAGCTACAATGTACGAGGTGAAAATATACTGCATAAAATTAACAGTAGATTAGACATTAAAGTGAAAAGTTAGTGACCGTGCAGACACAGCAATAGAAACTATCTAAAATACAACAGAGGTACAAGAAGTGATAAAAACAACAACAACAAGATGAACAGAGCATAAAAAAGAGCTGTAGGAAAACTATCATCAGCCTAATATGCTTGTAATTAAATTCCCTGAAACAAAGAGATGGGGTCAGAAGAATATTTGAAGAAATGATGGCTAAAGACCATCCAAATGGGATGAAATGATAAACTTACAGATGCAAGGAGCTCAAGGATATGAGGCACTACAAATACGAAGAAAAGTATACCAGGAAATAGCATAATAAGTTACTTAAAACCAGTGAGAGGGACAAATTCCTAGAAGTGTCCAGAGGAAAAAAGATGTGTTACGTGCAGAGGAAAAAAGATAACGATGAAAGCGTATTTTGTGTTGAAAACAATGCAAGCCCAAAGACCCTGGAGTGACAGTTATTAAGAACGGAACTTAAAAAATATGTCAACCTAGAGTTCCAGTGAAGATGTCCAATAGTGCAAACAACGTAAAGAATTTTTCAGACATACTGAAGAGAAATCAATCACCAGCAGATCCACACTATAAGAAATGATAAAGGCAGCACTTTAGGCAAAGAAAAATGATATGGAGTGCAAATCTCAATCTTAATCTACACAAAGGAATGAAGAACATTAGAAATGGTAAATGTGTGGTTCAACATAAAAGACTTTTCATTATTTATTTACAAGACAAATGACAGAAAAATCAAACATACTAACAATGTATTTTAACATATGTATAAAATGTATGACAGTGAATAACATAGGATGAGGAGGGGGGAAGTAAAATTATACTGTTTATGGTTTTTTTTAAAAATGTTTTATTTATTTCTAGGAGAGAGAGAGAGAGAGAGCGTGAGCTGGGGGGGGGGGGGGGGCAGAGAGGGAGAGGGGCACAGAGGGTCTGAAGCAAGCTCTGTGCT
>NW_027532407.1:513976-541238 GCF_008692635.1 Crocuta crocuta
GGTGTCAGAGAGAGAGAGAGTCACAGACTGAAACAGGCTCCAGGCTCTGAGCTGGCAGTCAGCACAGAGCCCGACGTGGGGCTCGAACCCATGAACCGTGAGATCATGACCTAAGCAAAAGTCGGACGCTTAACCGACTAAGCCACCCAGGCGCCCCTGTTTATGGTTTTTATACTATACAGGAAGTGGTAAAGCCAACAAAAGAGATGAAATTAAAGTCCTCCAAGTTAATTCAAAATAAGGCACAAAAATAGAAAAGCTGGACTAAAGAATAGAATAGACAAAGAAAACCAACTAAGAAGATTTATTAAAATAAATGCCCAATCATACTGACTATCATATTAAATGTAAGCAATACCCCAATTAAAAGGCAGAACTCTGTTAGATTGGGTTAAAAAGTAAGACCTAACTAGATGCTGCCTGTAACAGACCTACTTTATTTTATAAGTTTTAATTCCAATATAGTTAACATACTGGAATTAGTGTTACATTAGTTTCAGGCGTACAATATAGTAACTCAACAATTCTATATACTATCTAGTACTCACCAAGATCCTCTTCACCTGTTTCATCCATCTCTATCCCCCACTGCCCCTCTGGTAGCTTTCTGTTTGTTCTCTGTGGGTCAATAGATTGTTTTTTGATTTGTCTCCCCTCTCTTTTTTTCCCCTTTGTTCATTTGTTTTGTTTCTTAACTTCCACACATGAATGAAATCATACAGTATTTGTCTTTCTCTGACTGACTTATTTCATCAGGAGACCATAACAATCCCAAACACTTATGCACTGAACAAGACTTCAAAATACATGAAATAAAAACTGGGAGCACATAAAGGTAAAAGAGACAGATCCACAAAAACGGAGATTTTGATAACCCTTCTCAATAATTGCTAGGGCAAGCGGACAAAAATCAATAGGCATATAGAAAACTTTAAACACTATCAACTTTTCTGACCTAAACACTTATAGAACACTTCACTCAGCAATAGCAGAAAACACATTCTTTTCAAGTGTACATGGTACATCTACCAAGACAGGCCATATTTAAGGCCTCAAGCAAACCTCAGTAAAATTACAAAGACACAAATCATAAAAAGCACAGAGTAAATTCTTGGACCAGAGTGGAATTAAATTAGAAATTAATGACAGAAGGACATGTGGAAAATCACCAAATATTTAGAAACTAAATTAACATATTTCTTTATAACCTCTAAGGAAGAAATCAAAAGGGGAATTAAAAAGTAGTTTGCACTAAATGAGAATGTAAAACAGCATACCACAACTCATGAGATATGGCTATAGCAGTACTCAGAAGGAAATTTATGGCACTAAACACATGCCTGTATTAGAAAGAGTCTCAAATCAATGACTCTGGCTTCTACCTTAAAAAAAAAAAAAGGAAAACGAAGAGCAAATTAAGCCTAATATAGGCAGAAAAAGAAACAGTAAAGATAAAAACAAGAATCAATGAAATATAAAACAGAAAAATTATAGAGAAAATCTGTGAAACCAAATGCCAGATATTTGTGAAGATCAATAAAACTGATAAACTACCAGTCAGTCTTAGGAAGGAGAAGAGAGAAGACGATACTAACAACAGGCATGATAGAGGGTAATGTAACACAGGTCCTATACCAATTATAGGTATAAAGAAATATCGTGAACACATTTATGTCAATAAATCTGACAACTTAGATGATGGACCAGATTCCCTGAAAGACTCAAATTACCAAAGGTTATGAAAGGAAAAAACAAATAATCTATATAGTCCCTATTAAAGAAATAGGATTTGCAGTTAAAGTCATTCCCACAAAGAAATTTCAATCCCAGATGATCTAACTCAGGAATTGTGCCTTAGTAGAGATTAAATATCAAAGAAAAAAATAATAGCAATTCTATTATACAAACTCTTCTAGAATATTGAATAGGAGGGGATATTTCCCAAATGATTTTATGAGGCCAGCATTACCCTGATACCAAGACCAAACAGAGACATTTAAAGAAAATTATAGACAATATCTGTCATTAACTTCAATGCAAAATTTTAGCAAATTGAATCTAATGATCTACATAAAGGGTAATACATCATGACCAAATAGTATTCATCCCAGAAATGCAAGATTGGTTTAACATAAAAAAAAATCAATCAATGTAATTTGCCAAAGTGGCAGACTGAAAAAGAAAAAAAATATAACTGTGATCATCTCCATAGATGCAGAAAAAGCATTTTAAAAAATCCAATATCCATTCTCTTAGAAGTCTAAAATTTGAAGGAAACTTCCTCAACCTAATAAAAATGATGTACTGGTGTCCTCATATCTAACTGTATTTCCCTTATAAGATCAGGAACAGGCCAAGGGTAATCTTACTAGTTCCCTTTAGCTGTTAATACACATGACAACATGGATGGCTTTTAGAATAATTACACTGAGTGAAACAAGTCAGATATTGAGTACATTCCATATCATTTCATTTATATAAAATCCTGGAAAATGGAAAATAATTTATAGAGACAGGTAGAAGGATCCCAGATTTGCCTGGGGAGTTGAGTAGGTGGGAAGGAATGATTACAAAAAGAACAAGAAAACCTTTTGGTATAATAGATATGCTCATTATTTTGATTGTGATAAGGAGATCACAAGTGTACAGATAAGTCATACCTTATCAAATTGTATAATTTAAATGCATAAGGTTCAGGGGCTTATGGGTGCCTCAGTCGGGTAAGCGTCTGACTTTGGCTCAGATCATGATCTCGCTGTTCATGAGTTTGAGCCCCGTGTCGGGGTCTGTGCTGACAGCTCAGAGCCTGGAGCCTGCTTCAGATTCAGTGTCTCCCTCTATCTTTGCCCTTCCCCTGCTTGTGCTCTTTCCCCTCTCTCTCTGTCTCTCAAAAAATACATAAATGTTAAAAAAATTTTAAATACATAAATATATACATTTTATTGTATGTCAATTATACTTTATTAAAGCTACAAAATACAACAGGTTTTTAGGTAAGGTAAGCACTGCTAAGGTGAATCTATCCAAAGTCTTGGTCTCAACCAGGGAATAAATTACAGGAGGGGATGGCTGTTCTTCCTGAGGTGAATTTAAAAAATATTAGTTGTGCGCATGTAAAGCCATTTAGTCTCCCAACAAGAGCCTTCATAGATACTGATTTAAACAAACAACCAATTTTATAATCCCAGAAGTCAAGAAGCAGCGGACTGGGGGGGATTATACATGAAGTGAGCAAGATTTGGTAAGAAACCTGGCTGTAGACCTCAGAAGGTTGTGAAAATGATTTGGCAGGGTGAGATTAATTCTCACTCCTAACTCAATCCAAGAGAGAAAAAGGTTCCCAGGCAACATAAAATCTTGCAGGGTTTTAGATGTCACTGTATGTTTGAATTTACTCCACAGAAATTCTCCCAACTTGTTCAATTTCAAGACTTCTCCTTGGAGCTATGAGCAGAATAAGAAAAACACAGATGGCTCAACCTCACCATAATAATGATTCAAGGCAAGCAAAGCCTAAGCTGTTTGTATTTCAGATTAAAATAGAATTGAGAGAAACATCATTATCTCGGGTGCTAAAAGGAGTATTAAGACAAAGCTAGTTCAGATATTGCTATTATTGCAAGATTACTGTTTTAGGTTTGCAATCCATGGGAAATTCATATATCCTTCTATCGCTTCCATTAGAATTAGTATTTTAAATAAATTCTACATGCTTAATAAATAAGGTCTACTTATTTACTCAAAGGCGACAGACCCTATGGTGCTATCAACAAAGGCTTCCCTCCTGGTCTCCTGCTGCTCTTGTTTATAGGACTGCAATTACAGAAATGACACCATTACCATCCGCAGGAATTCTCCTGGCATGGTGGAGATTCTTTACCGAAAGAAATACAAAGCTAGTGTGCTGTTAGCACAATGCATAGATTTCGTTTGGCAGTGGCTCTGCTCCTTGTGGACACCATCCTGCAGGTTAATGACACTCAATTCTGAACATCCGCCTTCTCTCCTTCCAGCAGGTGTTTTCATGTCTTTCTGAGTTACATGTCCCAGGACGTGAAGGCTGCCACTCTAGGCAGTCGGCGGCGCAAAATGCGGGAGACTGATGGTCAGGGGAGCCAGGAGGCCGGTGCTCACATCCTGGCCGTATCCCTCACTAACAGTATGACCCAGAATAGACTCCTCAGCCTCTCTATGCCTTGGTGTGCTTATTTGTAGTGATATCACCTATGTCGCTGGATAAGGGTAGAGGAGAAAGAATTTTAAGATGCTTAGGAAAAGGCGGGGTGCATACACAGTAAAGGTAAGCCTAATTGTTATTATTAACCAGGCTTTGCTGATGCCACAGCAGTGGTGGAGAACAGAGGACAGCAGCACTTCCCAGAGGGCATGGCAAGCACAGGAGGAATAAGAAATAGAAGTGCTTCCTCCAGGGGGTGCCTGAGAGGCTCATTTGGTTGGGCATCAGACTCTTGGTTTCAGCTCAAGTCATGATCTCATGGTTTCATGGGTTCGAGCCCCACATCAGGGTCCATGCTAAACAGTGTGGAGCCTGTTTGGGATTCTCTCTCCCAATCTCTCTCTGCCTCTCCCGACTCATGCTGTGTCTCTCTCTCTCTCTCTCTCAGTACATAAATAAACTTAAAAAAAAAAAAGTGCTTCCTCTGCTGATACAGCAATATCTTTTGGGAAAGACAACAGGACAAGACCAGAATCTCAAATAATAATTATCTAATACCACCACTTACTGAGTACCTTCTGCATACAGTGCAATGTAAAAGGGGCATTGTATACACTATCTTATCAATTCCAACAACAACCCCAGGAGGTAGATGATAGAATTCCCATTTTCCAAACAAGAAAGCTGAGGCCCAAGAAGTTAAATAACTTGCCTTTGCTCACATGGCTGGTGAGAACATTTCTGCACAGAACCGTCTGGCTCTTCGCCCATGGCTTTCCCACTATGCTACACAGCTTTTTCAGTCCAAAAAGTGGTGGTGTATTCTGAGCAAAGGCATTCAAGGGGCAAACACGTCTGTCGGGAGGTGGAGTTTCCAATAGCGCACAGGCTTTTTGAAATAATTAAAAGGAGGACAGTCTTAAGCACTGCTGGGTGAGACATAGTTTTCCTTGTCACCACTGCTGGGTCTTCTCTGCATGTCAGGAAAATATACTTGGAATGATATTCAAGTTTTTCTTGGTTTTTCCTCAGTCCCTACCTGGTACCATAACTCAAATTAGGCTGCTCAGTGCTCACTTCCTCAGAAAAGGATATTACGTGGGAAGTGCAGAGAAAAGAAATGTGTGGCATGTTAGCCCCCAGTACCACAGGGTTAGAAAGGCATGAGGCATCCAGACCTAGAGGAAGGTTTCCCTGTTTCCCAGATGGGAGGGAGAGATTCCCTCTTGCTTAAATGAGTATACTCCTACAAACATTTGGCATAGTTCATGGATAAAAATTAGAAAGTAACTATAAGCAGGACAAAATTTCATCTTATAAATATCAAGAGGCTCATAACTATCAGAATATTCTCAAGCTCAGTGTTGAAAGAAGGCTTATAATTAACTTTTAGGCTATAAAAGCAACATAACTTAAATTAAATTTAAAAACCATAACTACTAAAAATATTTGCCACCGATAGAATGTATAAAGAGCAAATTTTCAATATGTAAAGAGCCTTAATAAGTCAAAAAGAAAAAAAAAGAATGTCTCAATTGAAAATAAATGCGGAATTCATGAAAAAAGAGATATGGTCAATTGAAATTTTTTAAAAATATTTATTTTTATTTTTTGTGGGGAGAGTATAAGAAGGAAGGGGCAGAGAGAGGGGGACAGAGGATCTGAAGTGGGTTCTGGGCTGACAGTTTGACAGCAATAAGCCCCATCTAGGGCTAGAACTCGCGAACCAAGAGATTATGACCTGAGCCAAAGTCAGACGCTCAACTGACTGAGCCACCCAGGTGCTCCATTCAATTAAGATTTGAAAAGATTCATTTCTATGAGGCTGCCTGGGTGGGTCAATTGATTAAGTGTTCAGCTCTTGATTTCATCTCAAGTCATGATCTCATAGTTCAAGAGACTGAGCCCTCCATTGGAATTGGGCTCTGTGCAGTCGGTGGGGAGCCTGCTAAAGATTCTCCTTTTCCCCCTGCCCTTCCCTTGACTGTACACACACACTCGTGCTCTCTCTCTCTCTCTCAAAAAATAAATACATAAAGTTTGTTTCTATACCACAAAGCCACAGAAAGAGAAATTAGAAAGCAATTCCATTTACAACTGTACCAGAAAGAATAAAATACCAAGAATGAACTTAACCAAGGAGATGTGAGACCTGTACTCTGAAAACTATAAAGCACTGATGAAAGAAATTGAAGATAACAAACAAATGGAAAGATATTCCACACTCATGGATAGGAAGAACAAATATTGTTAAACTGTCAATATTACACAAAGCAATCTACAAATCCAATGTAATCTCTATCATAATAGAGCATTTTTCATAAAACTAAAACAAACAATACTAAAATTTGCATGGAACCACAAAAGACTCTAAAATGCCAAAGCAATCTTGAGAAAGAACGCAGCTGGAAGTATAACAATTTCAGATATCAAAATATACTCCAAAGCTGCAGTAATCAAAACAGTATGGAACTGGCACAAAAATATACAGATAAATGGAACAGAATAGAAAACCCAGAAATAAGTATATTTATACGGTCAGTTAGTCTATGACAAAGGAGGCAAGAGTATACAATGGGTAAACGTTTTTTTCAGTAAATGGTGTTGGAAACACTGGACAGCTATATGTAAAATAATGAAACTGGGCTATATTCTAACACCATAAGCAAAAATAAACTCAAATGGATTAAAGACCGAAGTGTGAGATCTGAAACCATAAAAATCCTAGAAGAGAACCCAGTCAGTGATTTTGCTGACATTAGCCAAAGCAACATTTTGCTAGATATGTTTTCTAAGGCAAGGGAAAGGAAATGATTGCTTTCCCAAATAAATGATTATAGTCCCAAATAAATGATTGGGACTACATCAAAATAAAAAGCTTTTTCATAGCAAAGGAAACCATCAAGAAAACAAAAGACAACCTACTAAACAGAATAAGATATTTGCAAATGATATGTCTGATAAGGGGATAATACCCAAAATATATATGCAACTTATACACCAACATACAACTTTTACATCTCAACAATAACAACAACAGAAACAAACAATCTGATTTATGAAATGGGCAGAGGGGCTGAAAAGACATCTTCCCAAAGAAGACATATAGATGGACAACAGACATATGATAAGATGTTCAACATCACTCATCATCAAGGAAACGAAAATCAAAACCATAATGAGCTATCACCTCACACCTGTGAGAATGGCTAAACTAAAAAGACACAAGAAAACAAATGCTGGTGAGGATGTGGAGTAAAAGGAACCCTTGTCCACCGTTGGTGGGAAGATAAATTGGTACAGCCACTGTGGAAAACAGTATAGAAGTTCCTTAAGAAATTAAAAATAGAAATATACCAGGGCACCTGGGTGGCTCGGTTGGTTGAGTTCAACTCTTGGTTTTGGCTCAGGTCATGATCTCACAGTTCATGAGACCAAGCCCCACACTGGGCTCTGCACTGGCAGTGTGCACCCGGCTTGGGATTTTCTCTCTCTCTCCCTCTTTCACTCTATCTCTCTCTGTCCCTCCCTCCCTCAGAAATAAATAAATAAATGTTTTAAAACATTAAAAAGAAATAGAAACACCATATGATCCTTGGGGCACCTGGGTGGCTTAGTCAGTTAAGTGTCTGACTTTGGCTCAGGTCATGTTCTCACAGTTTGTGAGTTCAAGCCCTGCATCAGGCTCTGTGCTGACAGTTCAGAGCCTGAAGCCTGCATCAGATTCTGTGTCTCCCTCCCTCTCTGGCCCTACCCTGTTTGCATTCTGTCTATTTCTCTCAAAAATAAATAAACATTTAAAAATTAAAAAAAAAAAGAAAGACCATATGATTCAATAATTCCACTACTAGATATTTATCCAGGGAAAATGAAAACACTAATTTGAAAAGATAAATGCACTCCTATGTTTATAGCAGCATTATTTACAAAAGCCAAAACATGTAAGCAACTTAAGTGTTTATCAATAAACAAAGGATTAAAAAATGTGGCTCATATTTATAATAGAATATTATACAGCCATAAAAAGGATGAGGTCATGCCATTTGAGACAACATGGATGGACCCAGAGAGTATTATGCTGAGTGAGGTAAGTCAGACTGGGAAAGACAAACACCATATGATTCCACTCATAAATAAAATCTAAAAAAATGAATAAGTAAACAAAAAGCAGAATGAGAACTATAAATACAGATAGCAAACTGATGGTTGTTAGAGAAGAGGGGGATGAGGACGTGGGCAAAATAGGTGAAGAGGAGAGAGAGATGGGCCTCCAATTATGGAATAACTAAGTCATGGGAATAAAAAGCAGAGCATAAAGAATACAGTCAATGATATCGTAATAGCCTTGTAATGGTACAGATGGCCGCTATACTTTTGAACATAACCTAATGTGTAAACTTGTCAGGCCCTAAGTTGTACACCTGAAATTAATGTAACATTGTGTGTTGACTGAACTCAAANAAAAAAAAAAAAAAAAAAAAGATTTAAAAAGTTTCAAATAAAAGCAAGATACTTTTCACCCGTCTTATTAGCAAAGGCTCAAAATGTAATAATAGCAGTATTAGCAAGGATTCGGGGAATGGACCAACAATATGTGTGGCTAAGTCTATTATTTCTCATCCAAAGAATATTTATTGACATGAGAAATTGTCTTTTTCTCCTTCTGATAAGAAAAAGTGATAAACTGGGGCGCCTGGATGGCTCAGTCGGTTGAGCGTCCGGCTTCGGCTCAGGTCATGATCTCAGCTTCATGGGTTCAAGTCCGCGTCGGGCTCTGTGCTAACAGCCAGCTCAGAGCCTGGAGCCTGCTTCAGATTCTGTGTCTCCCTCTCTCGGACCCTCCCCTGTTCACACTGTCTCTCTCTCTCTCTCAAAAATAAATAAAACATTTAAAAACAAGTGATAAACCAAATTCTTAGAATTAAACACATTTGTTAATACATTTGCAGAGAAAGGAACTTGAATGACATACATTGATATAAGTAGTGGTTATTTCTGAGCCTTCAAATTACAACATGTTTTTAAATCTTTAAGCTATTATGTATTAAAATTTTTTAAATAATATGCTATCAAAGTTTTCCTCTGTACACTCCAGGTTCCTTTTTTTCCCCTTTAATTCTATCTCTGATGGGAAATGAATGAGTCAGGATTCACATTATACATCCCTCCTTGTCATTACCAAGACATGATAATGTTATATAAAATTTCTTTGTAGCAATGTTGTTATTTTCCCAAGAAGATTATTTAATATTGGACAAGCAGGCCTACTGAAAAAGTTAACTCTATACAAAGTAATTCTTGGAACTATAAGTCCAGTTCAGCACTGGTAGATGATTCTATGATAAAAGAATGAAGAGAACAAAAATTATATTACTATATGAACATAGGATTTTTACCAACCAAGTGATATGCTTACAAGGTGCTTCCCATTCAATAAAACTATAACTGGGAAAAAGTGATAGAAACTAATGTTCATCAAAGAATAATATTAATAAACCATTTTTTATCACCCGTTGTTGACTTCAAGGTAAAATTTTTTAGTCTTTTGTTTGGATAGTTAAAAAATTAGAAATAGGGGCACCTGGGTGGCTCAGCCAGTTGAGAGTCTGACTCTTGATTCTGGCTCAGGTCTGACTTCGGGCTCTGTGCTGTTAGCATGGAGCCTGCTTGAGATTCTCTTTTTCTCCCTGCCACTTCCCTGCTCTTACTCTCTCTCAAAATAAATAAATAAAGTTTAAAAAAATAGAAATAAAATTACTTATAGGCATTATAAATTAAATGGTGAAAGAACATGGTGTCTTGGTGATTTGAACTTTGAAATTTCACTCACTTTAGTAAAGAGAAGTTTTCCTAAGCTTTTTCTTCTAAAATGTTTAGAACTGATTCTTAACTCACTGTAGTTTATTCTGCAAAGTAGCTTCTCACCATAAGCTTTCAAATTCCTACTAGGAATTCGAGTTCAAATATCAAAACTTGCTTTGATAACCTAAAGTCTAGAAAAAGCTTTGTGAAACACCTTTAAAAAATGGAATGTTAAAAAGTAAACCCTGATGAATTTAGAAGCAGGAGAAGAAAATCGTATGAAGATTTGAGAGTCCTCTAAAGCTAGTGCTCCATTGATGCTTTTCCCTTCCAGGATATATTTAGTGTCTTCTGTGTGCCAGGCATTGTTTTTAAGAACTGGAAATATAACTTGGAGCAAGACAGACTAGCTGCCTACTTTCCTGGAAACTCGCCTCCCATTGGGACATAAACCATAAGAAAGAAGTTACTTCCCAGGAGTGGGAGGTGCTCGGGTAGGGATGTAAGGGTTACTTGGGAGTGAGAGAGGAGGAGGGAGAGAAGCCGCTTGGGAGGTCAAGGAAGGTCTCTCTGGAAAGGTGACTTTTGATTTGAGTTTCTGATAACGAGGAGCCAGGTTGTGGGAAGTGGGGAAGTCTAGGTGAGCAGGATCTGGGAAGGGGGATGGGTAAAGCAAAACCCTAAGGGCAAGGACAATTTTAGTAAGTTCCAGATGTAAAAAGAGGCCAATGTGAATGGAGCCTGGTAGGCAAGGGTTATGGTGAAGCGACGTGATCAACAGCAGGGGACAAATCATGGTTTTGAACAATGTCCCAAGGGCCTGTTCATCCCCACTATTCAACTAGATAATCACTATCTTTTATGCCTATTGACTTTCTGCCTGAGTGATTATACAGAAGTGTTTTAAGGTTAAAAAGAAAGATTTGAAAACCTCTGTTTAGTTTTAATTCTATTCTAATTGCTAGACGATATATAGACACACACATATATACATACGTATGCGAATCTGTATGCGTGATTATATAAACACACATTTATCAACATTTATAGTATAAAAATGCATACATATATAAATGTATACACACACATACACATACACAACACAGATAGGCACATACATACAGGTGCTTTTGGACATGTGACAAGGACCACACCTGAGAATGAGTGGATGGGAGTCACAGCACAGGGCATAAAACTGAACATCCATGATTTGAAGATACTTTAAGCTGGGAAGGCAAAGTTAGCCACAGTTGAGTAGAAACTCTTCTCCAGCTGGAAAGGCTCGGTATGTCAGTGAAACCAGAGATTGCGGACAAAAGACACATGAATGACACAAGCAGATCTATTCTGAAAATAGCAGAGCTGGAAAATGCTAACATTAGAGGCAGAGTCAATAATAACAATGAAGGCTGCCAGGATTAAGTGGATTGGTGTCACTTAAGAGACAGGATCTAAATAGAGAAGAAATTCAACCCACTGCGTGAGCATGCCTATGGTGTTTTGGTAGAGGAGAAACTAATCTTGTTCACTGGAATATGCTAGAAGACTAAACAAGAAGAGACCACTGGGGAAAGGTACCTACAAAGCAAATCGTAGTGGTGTCAGAACAATAATGTCTGTAAGCCAAATATAATAACACATTTGGTCTGCCTGTTCCGTGTTCTAGGAATGACTTGTGTGGGAAGAGTACAGTGCTTCTTACACTCCATTATCTTTTGGAGTAAAGTCCATTTGACAAGGGATTCAGTTCAGCACAGCTGATACTATTAATTATGCACCTATGAGTGGCCAGCACTGTTCTGGGAAGTGTCTACTTACAGAGTAAAATCTAAAGAGAAAAGGCATGGTGTTAACATCACCTTGCAGGTGGAGTGTATCCGTATTACAAAATCTTGAAAGTAAAGCAAATAATGGAAACCAATGGACTACAGCTCAGGGTCAAACCATATGGTTAAGAGCAGTAATTGCCTTGGGGTGGGTAGGAAGGGGCAATTAGGGGAGGCTATTTGAATGGTATGGGAGCTGAGGTGCCCTCAAAGAAGCTGGAAGAATTTAGATAGGTGAGGAGGTAGGGGAAGGCGTTTCTGAATCATTAACAGCTCGGCAAGAGCAGTTCAATCAGATCCAACTGTGGGCCTGGAAATATTGCCTAATTATTAACCAGCAGGTGAAAGAACAGAAAATAAACCTCTGGTGTCAGTGCCAGGCTTCCATCTGGCTACAGCACCATCAGGGGGCCCTTTAAATGATGGTTCTTGGGCAATAAAAAAGCAACATCTTTCACTTTTACTAAATTAGCAAAAATAATTTCAGTAACACCCAGAGTCAGCAAGGATGCTAAAACAAAAGCACTGAGGCATCCCTGAGTATATGTTGCAGACATAAATATATACTGAGTATAAATTGTGAAACTCTTTTGAAAGCAATTTTGTAATGTTTCAAGAGCAACTGAAATGGCCCTATCATCTGTTGACTGGAAACTGATCTTAAAGAAATATTCCAAATGGGAAATAAAGAATCAAAGATACTCAACAGCAGAGTTATTCATACAGTTTGAAAATAACTCAAAGACTACCAACAGAGTCGTCAAAGCAATGCAAAGAGGTGTGTGAGGTCATTTCTCACCCATGGAGGGAGTAAAGATTAAACTGATTTGAAAATACCCACTCTTGGTGTGAGTGTAATATGGGTTCAGCTTTTGTAGAAGATAATTTGGCAATATCAAACGTTTAAATATACAATTCCTCTGAGTCACTTCTAGAAACTTAGACATGTAAATGAGCAGGTAATTAAAGTGTGTAAAGGACCTTCCTCAGCCCAAGGCATCTCCTACTTTCCTGTTTTAAATTTCATAATACACAAGACACTCGATACTTGAAAAAAAGGATAGTGTAGTGGATATTGTTGATAGGCCCATTTTCTAACAGGGAATCTAAAGGTCACAGAGATTAAGGGGTTTGCCCTTACTGGCCCTAAGTTCAGATACCTACCAATTAAGTCAAATCTTCTACTAGTTTTCCACAATGAAAACAGTAGGAATTTCACAAGGCTAAATACAGACATCTTGTTTATGTGCAAATACCTCTCTGTTCAGGCATGGAACTGTATTTCATGGAAGCAAACCACTAGGGTCTGGGGAAATAATGGCTGGGCTGGCCTATTCTTTCCTACAGGGTTACAAATAATGCTGCCTACACTACATTTGGAAGTGGGATGGTGGAAAGGGGAAGGAGAGAGGGTGGAGAGAGAGAGAGAGAAATGATTTGTTGGCCCTCTGACCTAGCATGTGACCTAGCTAGAACAAGCAAAAATAACTTGTATGCAAATATAAGATGCAGTGTGAATGCTTAAAAGGAGGTGAGGACTGTGAGAGATCTATTATTCACAAGTATTGCATATACTCGGACAGCAGGTTCAAACAGGGAGGTGAGGCATTATTATTTCACAGCAGGAGAAATAAGAACTCTCACCATTTCCAAAAGCCATGTGGACTTCAATGGGCTTCACAATAATCAATTAATTAGCCAAAGTAAATATTTAGACTGAGTTACAGCACAAAGATATGAAATCAAGGTAAATAAACGAGCCTTAGACATGGAAATGTAACTCTTCAGAGGAGAGATTACACAAAAGAGAGAAGTGGTGTGTTGCACCAGATGGCTGTGTCCGATAGTATCTTCTGTGGGCACATGTAATTGTTCTGTTATTTATCAAGGAAAACGTCTGCAAAAAATCAGTAAGTATATATGAAATTTTGGCAAGTACAAGACTGTGTCAATCAATAATGTATTTCATTTTGCGTTTTAAAGCTTTCCCTCTCAGTGACTCATCATTTGATCCTAAACCAAGGGTTCACTATTTTTTCTATACATTAGTGTCACTACCTTTAATATGCACAGGAAAGCTTTATCTAAATCAGGGGGCTTGGGATTCTTTCTTTACATCAATATGATATCTCCAAATACTTCTTCTTATCGCAGGGACTGCTTCCGGAAGTACATATCAGGTCCCAGTTGGTCTTACATTTTCTCTTCAGCCCGTATCCTCCTCAAGTACCTCTCAATTTACCTGCTCCCTTTCTAGACAAACATCCTCAACGATGACCCTACCACAACTCTACCCAAATAACCTCCCTCACTATAGTCTTTTTATTTGACCTCTCAGAAGCAATATATCTTTCTGGCTACTATGTGGCCAAGATATTGGCTCGTATGATATTGCACACTTCTCTTTTCCTTCTAATTTTCTGGCTGTTCCTTCTTTTCAACCCCCCCTTTACTGGCTTCTTCCCAAACTTTATTTTTTTATTTTTTTAATAAAAAATTAATGTTTATTTTTGAGAGAGAGAGACAGAGCATGAGCAGGCAAGGGGGAAAGAGAGAAGGAGACACAGAATCTGAAGCAGGCTCCAGGCTCTGAGCTGTCAGCACAGAGCTTGACGTGGGGCTCGAACCTGCCAGCTGAAGGATCATGACCTGAGCTGAAGTTGGACGCTTAACCCACTGAGCCACCCCGGCGGCCCCACCTTCTTCCCAAACTTTAAATGCTGGAAATTTTCAAAGCCTGCTCCTACACCTCCCTCCATTATCTTCATGCCACCTCCCTCATATACATGGTGTAGAACATAGATCACGTTCTACATGCAGACAAACACAGATACCTGTGTGTGTGTGTGTGTGTGTGTGTGTAACTCTGACACACATGTCTCTCACACCAGACATGGGTATCTGCCTCCTTCACATTACCCCTTAGGTTTCTCACAGGAGCGCAGAGCCGAGATGTACAGATCTGAATGCATTATTCCTTGAATGAATTCCTGAATGAATTATTACTTGCTCCTCCTGTGTTGCTCATTTCATGAAATGCCACCACCACTTTTATCCAGTTGCTCAAAACCTAGAAACTTGTGATTCAGCTGGAGTCTCCTTTCTCTCTCATTCCTCTCTCGTCTAATCAGAAAGTCCTGAGGCCTCAACCTCAAAAATCTATCACAAGTATGTCCTCCCGTCTTCAACCTCACTACCATCTTCCTACCTGAAGCCACATACGAGTCCGTGCCCACACTTGCACTGCCTCTCTGATGACTCCCTGCTTCCACTTCCATCTTATGTCAGATCCATTGTCTTTTAACATTCAAATTCTATCATAGAATCCCACCGTTGAGTGAGTGAGTGAATGAATGACCTTCAGTTAATCTTAGAATTAACTCAGGACCCAAAGGGCCTCAAACCACAGCCTTAAACACCTCTCACATCAGTCTCCATCTCATCCACTAAACTGGTCCTAAAGTAGTTCTTCAGGTGAGTCAAACTGCCTTTATCATCCTCTCACTCTTCCTTCCCCACTTTTCCAGAGCAGGTTCCTTCTCATCCTCAGCATCTGAACTGGAGTTTTGTCTCCAGAGAAAAACTTCTGCTGACTATTAAGATCCATGGTGAATTCCCCTTTTGTTCTCTATCATTGTGGTATCCTACTATCTCCTCCTAGTAATTGTTACATTTTACAATATATCTGTATTAATGTGTTTATTATCTTTCTCCACCATCAAAGTATGACCTCCATGAGATAGAAATAACTTTAGTTCTTACAGTGAAAGACGATGAACAAGTACAGAAGGAAAGAAGGAAAGGAAGAAGGGCAGAGAAAAAAAGGGAGAGAGGAAGCAAGAAAGGAAGGAAAGAATGGATGGATGGATGGATGGATGGATGGATGGATGGTGGATGGATAGACAGAACACGAGGAAAGGATGGATGAGCGTGTTCTCACAGGGAAAAGAGAGTAACAAGAATGAGAAATGAAAAAAAGAAAACTTAAGGAGACTTCTAAGTGTGAAGAAATGAGCATGCTTCATTAATTTTGCCAATATCTCGGTGACCGTGTGAAATTATTAATAGGCTTTTCCTTTAAAGTACACACAATTCTTATAGTAAATGATAAAAACTGTTAAGTCTTCTGCATAAGCAGTCAAGGTCAGAGTTTAGTTGTTTTCTCTTATCACCAGTCGATTTCATTCAATGAAAAGTATGAGGGCACTCCTAAACTTGGCACGTTCTTCACCATGCAAAGAAGCGGATAGGCAAGAGTGCCTGACGTATTCCTCTCAAGCCCATCAAAAATGGAGAAAACAGTCAAGATATATTGTTTTGTAGAACTTAACTAGGCCTTCTGCAGACGTTTATCTTCTCATCCATAAAATGAAAGATCAGGGGTAGCAGAAAGTCTCGTTCACATTTATAGTGGTGTTGGCTTGGAGTGCCATGCTGGAATATAAGGACATAGCCTATTACAGTAGGAAAGAGGGTGCTGATAATCACATTAGCAATGAGCACGGGAATAGTGTAAGGCACACCTGCCACTGCAGAGCTAATTATTAAAGTTTAAATAAAATTTCCTACTTGAAATCTCTCAGAAAAATTAAACACTAAATACCAGAATGATGTCCTACTATTCAAGTCCTTCCTAACTGCCAAATCTTATTTCTACTGAGTTGGTGCTATCATCTTCCCACACAATGGACACCATATAATAATGTATTTTTTATTATACAGATTTCAGTTATTTTGCCCCAAGTCTTTTTCAGGTTCTCACGAACATGACTGGAACAAGTGTGGCCTTATTTACTTTTTCTTCCTAAGCATGTAGCCCAGGAGGAGGCTGTTTAAAACAGACCACTTAGTTTACTCATTCAAAGAAGGACCCATCACACACCGATTGAGCAAAGCATGGAACAGATGTTGCACTGGCTCTTTTCCTTGAGCACAGGCTCCAGAGAACAGCAAGAGCTTTGCAAAGAGAGAGGTAGGTGAGAAATGCACATTTCTAAATCCTTCCTACTCTTATTTTTACAAAACCCCTCAATTTTCTTGAACGAACTATGAATTCATGAAGAAGATTTGGAATTACAAGTAAAAACAAACAAGACCACTCACTTAAGATTTCAGATGGTCTTTAGCCTATTCCTTTACACAGACAGGAAGAACAGATATGAAACATCTCACACCCTTTCTGAGCATGGTTGAACTGAGACTCTCCAATTTCTAGCATCTACACTCTTGCTCAGTTTCCCTTTGCCTTCGGTTATTGGTTATTCCACAGATGCTGCTGCTGTGTCAAGGCCTTGACACTGGTAGGAGTATGTCTTTCCCTCTCTTGCAACTTCTTTCTTTCTTTTTTTTTTTTTAATGTTTTATTTATTTCTAGCAGAGAGAGAGAGAGAGACAGCGTGAGCAGGGGAGGGTCAGAGAGAGAGGGAGTCACAGACTCTGAAACAGGTTCCAGGCTCTGAGCTGGCAGTCAGCACAGAGCCCGACGTAGGGCTTGAACCCATGAACCGCGAGATCATGACCTAAGCGAAAGTCGGACGCTTAACCGACTAAGCCACCCAGGCGCCCCAACAACTTCTTTCTTCAAAGCCTAGAAAGATTCAAGTCCCTTATGATGATTCTCCTACATGGCTCATGTGGCTCTATGTGTGATTAACTCCGCAGGTGCTCCCTGGATCCATTAAGGAACAAATACACAAACAAACAAACAAAAAAAACCCCTCTCCACCAAAAAAGATTACCTTAATTATAGAGATACTCTTCCTGTGGATCCCATTAAAAGTTATTATCTTGCTTTATTTCCTCAAGATATTAACTGGATGCTAGTCACTTTAGCATTGTGCATATTAATGTCTTACATTCTTGGTTTCCAGGGTTTTCCTATATTATAGAATTTCAGAAAATTAAGGCAGCCCAGGCACCTTCCTCTGACAGGTGGGCATAGCAAGGTCCTTGGAATCTGTGTGACTGGCCCATGGTCACTTGGCCACCATATGACAGAGCAGAGGAAGAGTAATGCTAAGACTCCAGGGCCCCCAAATTCTGTTTCCCATATGTTTCTCTTACATCTTTGTGCCCTTCCTGGTTTTCTCTGGCCAGTGAAGGCCTGTGACTCACTGGGCTCCTTCTGTTGCCCCAGCAGAGCCTCTGGTCTGCCTCTCTCCTGGCCAAGTCCCAGTAAGGATGTCACAGAAATCCAGACGAGGATGAAATCATCGTCTTCCTCTATTATTTCTCTAAATTGCTTTTTTCCTACCCATGACTAGGCAGTATTTTCTCACAGCTGGGGATGAACAAATTCAAAAAGATGTTCTCAAATACACAGTTTCCAAGACAGAGGCCACTAAGTTTTGAAAATATAAAATGAGCATTTTTGAGTGATTGCACAGCTCATAAAAATGTCTCTGGTTAGAACCTCGTCAGCAATGATTCACTCTGTGTGAGGGTCCCCTGTGGAGACTTCAGTTGCCTCACATTAGAGTGTTGAGGCCTATTTTTCCTGCTGAGATAGAATAAATGACTAGGAGGCATTAACTGATGGAGGTCACAAGAGTCCCATCCAGGGGAGGGAGGAGTTTTTTTTTTTTAAAGATGTCCTTGTGGTTGGAAGAACATAGTGAACTTGAAGACTGTAGTATTTCTCCTTCTCCTTTAGAATAAGTGTCCTTTGGCCCACAGGCATAAACTTTCCAAAGTAAAACTTCAGGGTCAAAACTGTGACTATGACAACAAGCAAATGCCCCCGATGAAGAGGAAAATACAGTTTATTATAGTTCAAGGATGTGTGTCTCCATGTCCAAGACGTCTTCAAGATAAAGTCTGACTTTATTTTAGTGTTTTGTTTTATTTTACTTTTATCTTAGAGAGAGAGAGAGAGAGAGAGAGAGAGAGAATCCTAAGTAGGCTTGACGTTCAGCCCAGAGCCCATCATGGTGCTCAATTCCATGACCCTGGGATCATGACCTGAGTTGAAATCAAGAGTCAGATGCTCAACCAACTGAGCAACTAGGAGCCCCATCAAGATGAAGCCTGATTAAATGAGATCATGCACAGTGCTTGAACATCGTAGATACTCAATATATGATTTTTAAATTTGCATCTGCAGCTACTGTTTAGGTACTTTTAGTCTCAGCTACTTTTTAAAAACATTTTCAGTTGTAAAACTGCATTGTAGTTAAGACCACAGAAATGTAGGATCAAACAAGCTTCCCTGCTCATTTCCAGGCCAAATGGGGTGTTTTCTTCTTCTCCCACCAGTGTAGGTCCTGAAGTTCTTCAAGGAGTTATGTTCTTAAATTTTTGTTTGTAGTTTCCAGGGCCGCATGTTTCAGAGGTCTGAAATTGGCCCTGAAATTTACAGTCCATGGAATAATGACACAGGTGATTGGCAAAAAATACCTGGAGTAATACTGTGGAGCTACAATTTATGGGTGTGTTTGGGATGTGTGTGGGTGCCTCCGCATGGCTTGTAAAGGACAATGGCTGTCACTGCTCTTAGGACACAGGAAAAGTCAGGACAAGGGAACCATTTTTTCACAGGGGCCAAATCTTCCTTTTTCAATCCATTAAAATACAGTCATCCAAAGTCACTCTTCTTCCCTGCCCTGCTCCTCCCTAACTGCTGTCCAGTAAGGGGCAAGGGAACTAACGTGTCTGGACCCCTACAATATGTCCCATACTTTATAGCACTAGATGCTGGAAGCTACAACAGTTCTCTGGTGTTGATACTATTATGCTCCTATTCATAGACAAACAAACTCAGGGGGGTTAAATGTAATTTGCCCAAGGTGACATGGCCAAGGGAAAGACCTGGACTCAAACCCAAGATCTCAGGCTCAAAGTCACCATCCGCCTCTTGCAGGGACAGTTCATCAGTTTCTAGGGAAAATAATTTTTCTTTTGCAAATGCCATGGAAAGGGTCCCTATTTATTTCTGTTATGTGGCTAATGCCCTTTTCTCCTTCACACCTTCTAACCCTTCCAGCTCCCCGCTTGCCCTCATCAGCTCATTCCATCCTATGACCCACTCCCTTTTCAATGCTCTACCCCAGTCTTATAGGACTGTGTGCCCCAGATTCTGTTATTCTCAAAGAGTGAATAACTAAGTTGACCTAAGCCCATCTAATCTGAGTTAATTGCTGAGAAATTCACAGTCATTTTTTTCCTTTGGGAAAAACTTCATATTTATCTTTAGACTGAAATGTTTATAATCTCCCAGTATTTATGATCATTTTTGGTTACTGACATTAACTAGAGGCAGGTTATCTACCTGGTCTTATTCGTACAATTCTACTTTATATTACTAAGTTATTCCTGGTTAAACCTTAGTACCAATTCTAGATCACGGAACCATAAGTCCTAAACTTATGAGGCTTAATGGAAATCTCTAGATTTATTATCATTTTTTATGTATTTATTTTAAGAGAGAGAAAGAGGATGTGCACATGAGTAGCGGAGGGGCAGAGAGAGAAAAGCAGGGAGAATCCCAAATAGGCTCCATGCTCTCAGTGCAGAGCCCCTCATGGGGCCTGATCTCACCAACTGTGAGATCATGACCTGAACTGAAATCAAGAGTTGAACACTTAGCCAACTAAGGCACCCAGGTGCCCTGGAAATCTGAAATCTCTAGAATAAAAAATGATGTCCCTAACAAGTAAATAATTGAAATTTTTAAATTTTAATGTGATATAAAAAAATCTCTAAGATTACTATTCCCTCTCCCCTTCAATGATATATTTCCACTTAAGATATTTATAAGTATAAAGATAGTGCTGGCCTGAGGCAAAAATCTATGAGGGTTTTGCTTCAGTCATTTTTCTCCAAATTCTGATATAGCGGAAACAGCTTAAGTGGATAGACCTGGATTTCTATTCCAGCACTGCCTCCTTCTACATGAGTAACCTAGGGTAAGTTAATTAACATCACCCAAGCTCAGTTCCCTTATCTATGAAATGGGGTTAATAATATTTAGCTAGTAGAGGATTAAATGAAGCTAGATATTTACAGTATTTGGTACATATTAAGTGTTCAGGAATTGGTGGGTTTATTACCACCTTTTTCAGCATTCCTAGGAAAGTCATTCATATCATAGCCTCAGATTTACACTGTTTATGTCTCTAGGGCATACACACACACGCACACGCACACGCATACACATTTTAAAAAGACTGTCTGAAAACTTCTGCTTCTAGCCATGAAGAAGTAACAGTGACAGAACTTATTCTCCTGCCTTATGCAACTTAAAAGTCAGACAAAGCATATGAAATGACAGTTTTTGGGCACTGGACAACATCAAGTACAAAACAGTGATTATTGAGAGAAGGGAGACAGGTGCAGTAAAAGCTATGATTGTCCCTGTCTACTGTCTAGGAAGTTTCCAGGATTTAACTCAAGGATGAGAAACTCAAACAGAGTCAGAGGTATACCTTAGTTTCAGTGTTTGTGAGGCCAAAGCAGCTGGAAATTATAGGGAAGAGCATTGCAGAGAAAGGCCCTAACCAGAAAGATAGCTCTGAAAATCTTCAGAATGTTCCCTTCAGGTCTTTGGCTCAGTATTGATCAGGTGTGTGAAAGAAGTTCCAAGGCCGAGGCAAAAACTATGGGAAAGGAGCAGGTAGAACTGATTGTGAAGCTCACAAGAGCGCTGAGAACAGATCAAGTTTCCAGTACCAGAGAGAATAAATCCTATAAGATACCAGAGTAGTGTTTCTAGAAGTATCTTGCCTCAGAAGTGGCATTAATTATCGTTAGTCTAGCTAAAGGCTGCTCTGGACCCACCTACTCAGGCTAAAAAGCAAGCCTTGAAAGGATTAAACTATTTCTAAGGAACTTAATGGCATCTCAGAACAAATCTCAAAAATATTTAAAGAATACAAAGCTGAAAGATATGGTTCTTGCCCATATAAAGGTATAGCCTATCACAGTCTATTAGATAAATGATAGTCTAATTATATAAGTGCACACTGTAATATATCTACCACTCAGCAACATGGTATGCAACACACAGTAAGTGATAAGGCTCAGAACAATGAAAGGAAACAAGATATAAATGAGAAGTCACTACACAACATTCCATATTTACAAATAAAAGAGTTTGACATTAACTGAAAACAAAAATACAATATATGGTAATGTGCCTGTACGTGTGAATGCGTGTGCACGCTGGTTAGGAGCGTACAAATTAATTTTAATACAGGAATTTAACTGTTTGATTTATCTTCCTGATTCCAGCTGCATTAGAATGCCTGCTGTGGGGGCAGGATACAATCCGTCTTCCATTATGGAATGCAAATATTCCCCTTTAGCTCACGTTGCTGTTAAAGATACAAAAGCTTCTCTATTCTAGGGGAGGAAAAGGAAACCAAGAAAATTAGGGAATGTGTTTGTGATATATATGCACATATACATGCTGTATATTTGCATGTAATATGCGTATATTTAATATATCTATACATATGTATATACATGCAGTTATTTAAAAATATTTTCTCTAGTTTTAGTCTAGTGAGTAAGAAAGTGACTACTGAAGTTCAAAAGGCTAGTTGAGTAAGTTAGGTAGCACATATACCAGGGTACACAGACCAAATAAAGACTAAGCAAATCAAGAGATGGAAACCAGTATAAAATTTTTAAAAATATATTTGTTGTGGCATAGACAGGAAGAACAAAATTACACATCCATAATTCAGAAAAAGTCAATCTACAAAGCAAGTAAATTTATGTGCTTCATTGCATGGAAGAGAAAAATGACTATACTTCAAATGAATATATCATGTTAGGCAAGTGTTTGAAAAGGGTTTTCATTTCCTAACTTCTCTAGTCAACGAAGATATAGGTTGTTGTTACTTGTGGAGAGTGATTTGAGGACAAGCCTTGATTTGTTTTAAGCAATACCAATTACCTTATATAGCACACAGCACAGGAAGAAGCAAATATTTTTTGGAAACAATTTTCTACAAATTCTCTCATCTCCAGAAATACTGTAGACACACACGTCATGTACCGAGCATCGGGATGAGAGCTCTAGGACGACAGCCATGTTTCCCCTCAGCACTTACAGCACTCGAGGCACCCCTCAATGCCTGACAGGTGGGAGGCGCTCAGGACTCTAGGCCCACGTGTGTCTATCCAGACCATCTACCTCATTCATTTCTTTCTGGACTTCCAGCAGCCTTTTGGATGTACGCCAGACACCTCTCTTGCCACCCAACTTCATCTCAACTGCCACCTCTTGCCCACGGACCTCCCACTTTCATCTCCCTGCAACAGCTGAGCTCCTATTGCCTCAGACCTTTGCACAGGGCATTTTATACTTTTAGAATTTTCTCAGCTTCCCAGATTCTCCTTTTCTTCCTGTTCTTCCTTCCTGCTACCTGGTAAGCTCTAATTCATCTTTGGGCACGTAGCCTAGATATCACTTCTTTAGAGGAACTTTTCTGAACAGCGTCTAATACCTCCAAGCTAAGTTGGGCTCCCCAGTCCCACTGTGGTTGTAATGAAACAGTCATTTACATCCGCTTCTTTAAAAAAATAGGAATGCTCCACAGGACTGTCACCTGTCTTCCAGGTAAACTGCTGCTAGTCTAGAGCCTTGTAAAATATGCTGTACGTTGTGAACTTTCTTTAATACTGTAGGGGAATGAATGAACTTGCCCATGTGCTGTCCTACTGTCCTGAGGAGAAGAGGGTAAAAAACTGTGGAATGTGTAACTGCCAAGAATACATGAAGTCAGGTACGTATATTGTGAAATGTTAAGTCGAGGGCCCTATGTGTTTTCTGACATTTGATAATGAGAAATCTTTCAGCAAGATGGAAAATAAAAACAAAAGAAGACTCTGAGCATGATCTTTTAGAGAGCCCCGCTACTCTACACCAGGCGGTCTGTACCCCCTCAATCATGCCTGTGTCAGGGAGTGCCGCCATTAACCTGCAAATGGACTAGAGAAAGGATGTTTCCTGGTTTGAGTATTATTTTCATCTTAAAAACAAGTATGTGGGATGATTTATCAACAGAAAGAGTGTCTCTGTAAACTGATGAGATGGTTTCAGGAATAGACTCTTAGATTATATTTTTAAAATCTCTGACCACTCTAATTCCAAACTTTGGAGCCCACCAATGGATAGGAATCCAGTGGGTCAAGGGAGAGGGGATAGATGAAGCAGATATTTGGAGACTCAGGTGTAGGTCAGTCTGACACCTGCATGAGCAGCTGAGGGCTTATTTATAATTTCACACCAAAAGCATGACTGGGGGAGAAAGGAGTCAATGACCATCCAGGTGCTATGACCGCCAAAGCCACATCCCCGACTCCCCTTCTCTCATGAGTTCTAGACTCTCAGATCTAACTGCTTACCACATTTCCTTTCCATGGGTTCTTCAAATTCAACACATGCAAAAAGAATCTTGCCATCTTCCCCTACCTTTGCTCTTCCAGCTTTCTCCGTCTCAGCAAATGACCTCACCATTTATATTATTTCCAAAGTAGAATCACTGCTGACGACTCCCCTAACATTCTGAGGCCTCAGTCATCCATTTCTATTGTTTCTAGAATTAAATGTCTCATGGGTCCCTTCACTTCTCTCCATCTCCACTTCCATGATTATTATTGTCATTATTACCTCACATCTGAGTAACTGCTACAGTCCTTCATCTGACCTTCCCGCCACCAACCATTCCACACTCCATCCATTGTCTCTAGGACTTACAAAAGTTCTCCATTAAAATGCCACTCTAATCACACCAGTCCCTGCTTACCACTCTTCAGTGACATCCTATAGCACCCTTTATCTGCTAGTGGCAGAACTACTCATCGTGTTGATTTGTATTCGTTTATTTACTCTTCTCTGTTTCTCCCACTAGGTTCTGAAAGGTCTATGTCTCCTATTCCCAGCATTCGGCACAATGTCTGGCTCAATAAATTCCAGTTAAGAGCAATGCTCCAGGAGATGAAAGGATTTAACACATGCCTCCTCATATCTGGGCATATTAAAGAGGATCAAGGTGTTCCTGGGAGGATTAAACAACTCAAGAAGGAAAGTAGGAAAAATAATCTGAGAAAGCAGAGAGGAATTAAACTGAGTGGAAGTCTCAGTGAATGGAAGAGGGGAAAGAGAAGAAGCTGTAGCCCATCCTGGCCTCTCTATGAGTTTTAAAGTTGATCTCTTCTCAGAGTGGCAGTAACAGAAGCAGCGATAGTGAACTCAGAGCTTTTAACAAAGAAACAGCAAGGTGTGAGCCGAGGGGCAATCAGTGTTCACCGATACTTTTAAGAGGGAAGAAGTCTTTTATTGGCTCTAAAGTAATCCCTGATAAGGCATGTGGCACTGTCTTGTATATAGTCTTTCCATAGCTGACAGGGAAGTGTGATGCCTTTTCAGAACATGTATTTGAAATAAAACAAATGGCATGTCAAGAAATTTGGGGTAAAAGATATATGTCAATCAAAGTCAATAGCAGCTAAGGAGAGACACTCGGATGGGCTTTCTGTTCATAAACTATCCCACAAACTTGTTTTTAAGATGAGAATAATACTCAAGCCAGCGAACATCCTTTCCTTAGTCCCTTCGCAGGTTAATGGTGGCACTCCCTGGCACAGGCATGATTAAGGGGGTACAGACCGCCTGATGCAGAGTAGCGGGGCTCTCTAAAAGATGATGCTCAGAGTCTTCTTTCATTTTCATTTTCCATTGTGTTGAAAGATAATGAAAAAAAAGAAAAAATGAGAAAAAGAGAAAGATTTGGAGATTAGGAAAGAAAATTTCAAAAGGTTTAGAGAAAAGCAAGGTATAATCTCATGGCCAGAGAATACCCAGGAAAGATGACCTGTTTCCACACAGTCCCGGGCAAGAAACTTAAGAACTAGGGACTCAGCTGCTGCGTTTTCAACTCTTCCAACTAATGATTATAACTTTGGAAAAGAAGCTGGGATATATAGGAAGGGAGCAGCTGGTCACACAGATGGTGTCAAAGCTCATGATCTGATATTCTGGAGTTTGGCTGATGACACCCATGGTAGGGGCTCCTGGAAAGTGACAAAATGTATCATAGAAAACTGGGAAGAAGGCTCTAGGCAAACTCTTGGCCGCAAGAGAATTATTTTGAAACTTGTGATAAGGTAGTAACACCGTTCAGTGAAAACATAAGCTGAACTGGTTGCTAGATCATATATAGGATATCATAAACAGCATAGAAAGATGGGTGATAGTCCCCAACTGATGAGAGAAATCTGGTTTACATGGCTATTCCGGTGTCTCGTGAGATGCCAAGAGATTTTTTTTTAATGTTTATTTATTTTTGAGACAGAGAGACAGAATATG
Source organism: Crocuta crocuta (assembly GCF_008692635.1). Classification (NCBI taxonomy): domain Eukaryota; kingdom Metazoa; phylum Chordata; class Mammalia; order Carnivora; family Hyaenidae; genus Crocuta; species Crocuta crocuta. The sequence goes on from NW_027532407.1 coordinate 540,096, forward strand.
AGCAGTGGAGGGGCAGAGAGAGAGAGGGAGACACAGAATCTGAAGCAGGATCCAGGCTCCAAGCTGTCAGCCCAGAGCCCCAAGCGGGACTTGAATCAACTGCGAGATCATGACCTGAGCCGAAGTAGGATGCTTAACTGCCTGAGCCACCCAGGTACCCCAAGAATTTTTTTTAAAGCTAAATTAATTTTGGGGAAGCCTACATACTAGAAACTACTTTTCAAAACTATACGTTGGATATTAGCATAGGAAAGACTTTGAGGAAAGTCACAAACAAAGGAACTACCTGTTTTATTTTAGTTTTTAAAAGTTTATTTATTTTGAGAGAGAAAGAGGGGAAGGAGCAGAGACAGGGGAAGGGGCAAAGAGAGAGAATCCCAAGCAGGCTCTGCATGGCCTGCACAGAGCCCAACGTGGGACTTGAACTCAGGGACTGTGAGATCATGACCTGAGCCAAAACCAAGAGTCTAACACGCAAATGACTGAGCTACCCAGGCACCCTGCAACCTACCTGTTTTCACTTTTTAAAAATGTTTATTCATTTTTTTGAGAGAGAGAGAGAGAAAGAGAGAGTGCGAGTGGGGGAGGGGCAAAGAGAGAGAGAGAGAGGGAGACACAAAATCTGAAGAATGCTCCAGGCTCCAAGTTGTCAGCACTCAGCCCGACACAGGGCTCGAACCCACAAACCATGAGATCATGAACTGAGCTGAAGTCTGACGCTTAACTGACTGAGCCACAATCTATGTATTTTAAACCCAGAGTTTGCCCTGGCTGTTAGGCCACATAAATACTTATATGACACCCACTTTTCCTAACAACTGCAGGGCACTGGTGTTCTAACAGATCAGTTTAGAAAACCTGGATCTATAGCAATGCACACAAAGTACTGAAATGCACAAAATTAAAAATTCCACAAAACTAAGCACGAGAAATAAAATAAACATGAAACGATAATATAAGGAGATAAATACTATGCTATGGATAAACCAAGACATTGGCGTACGGGATTTAAGGCTGGAGTAAAACACCATAATGGTATATTTTAGATAAAAGAAACCAGTTCAATGTAACGATCTTAAGCAGCACATGACAGGGAGAAGGTAAACAGGGAAGTTCATTAGCATGAGGCTGAAATCATGGAGG
>NW_027532407.1:541806-662652 GCF_008692635.1 Crocuta crocuta
ATCATGGCGGGAACACGACGGTGACAGTAGAGGGGAGGAAAACAGAAGAGGTGTTAACTGTGGAAGCCACAATAACCCATCAGAAAGGTGCAGTGTGACGGTGGTAGGTGCTCTGATTTCTTAGGAAATCTTTTTGATTAAATCAGAAGATGTGAAAAACGTATTCCTTTCTTTGCTGATAATTTTAATCTCTCAATAAACAGAAGTACTGGTAGAGAATGGGATTGGGTGTCAATTCAGTTTTAATGAACACGGGAAGAGTCATTGGTCACTTAGAAATATCAGAAACTTTGGGAGAAGGCCAAGTGCTTGTAAAATCCAGCCTCTCCATAATCCTGTCAGAGACATTTTAGAGGAGATTTCTTGGAAGGAAGGCTACACTAAATAATCTTTAAGCCCCTTCTGAGACAGTAAAGACTGCCTCTCACATTCCACAGGCACACTGAAGAATTCCAGAGGCGGCCACACGTGATCCGAGCAAGAAGCAGCCGTCTGGGACTGCCTTGAAGGAAACAAACAGCACTACCCCTGAGGTTCAGTAAAAAGAGCGTAAGAGATGTCATATAAATACTCCACGGAGCTAGAAGAACTGAGACAATGCGGTGCTGGAATAAAGATAGATCAGTAGTACAGAACAGGTACTTCAAAAATGGACTAAAATATGCATAAGAAGGGAACATTTTTTTTTTTTTTATTTCTAGGAGAGAGAGAGACAGTGTGAGCAGGGGAGGGTCAGAGAGAGAGGGAGACACAGACTCCGAAATAGGCTCCAGGCTCCGCTGGCAGTCAGCACAGAGCCTGACGCGGGGCTCGAACCCACAAACCGCGAGATCATGACCTAAGCGAAAGTCGGACGCTTAACCGACTAAGCCACCCAGGCGCCCCAGGAAGGGAACATTTGATAAAAGATAAAAAAGACAAAAAGGTAAAAAAGATAAAAGTAAGGCAATGGAGGCACAGAAAACTGGGAATACATATTAACTTCTACTGTGGGACAAGCCTTTCCATATTTAGAAATGGAATATAGAGCTCATAAAGGAAAAGTTAAACATATTTAAAGAAACATATTTGAGAGGCAAAAAATGGAGTAGATAAGTGTTTTTAGGAAATATGCATTCCAAAGATTAAAATGCTTAATAATTAATAACCAAATATAAACCAAAAAAGACTCCCGAAAACCTCCACCAAGAGCTCTGTGTGATAAATGGATATCATATGAAATCAATCTATTTACTAAAAAGGAAATACTAACAGGAGAGGAGGTAAATAATTTACAAAGGGTGGTTATAAAAGAATTTAGGGCAGAATCACAGTATGCCATCTTTACATATCAAATCAGTAAATAAATATTGAATACATACACATATTTTGGAAATTAATTTCCCAGCATTTAACAAGAAACTTTAAAATGTTCATTTCTTGTGATCTCCTAATTTTACATATAGGAGTCTATCCAAGGACCATAATCCTAATTGCTGAAAAGCTCTATGCATGGAAATGGTTCATATAATATTATCTGTTTTAAAAAAATGAGCAAAAAGGAAGAGTTAATATTTAATGAATGCTTTCTACATGTAGATACTCTGTAGTTAATACATGTAAGCTATCAAATTAAAATCGTGCAACAGTCCCATGAACTAGACATAATCATCATTTTGCAGAAAAGGTAAAATACTTCTCTATGTGCTTGAAGAGATTAAGTTCTCCAAACAAACTTGCCCCGTACGAGCGAAACAATGGAAACAGCCTAAATGTAAACACTAGACTGGTTAAGTAACTTGGAGATTTATTCCAATATAGTTCCCTATAAAACAACAAAATGGAAAAATAATTTAGGATAAGGTGTTAATAAAACTACTTGCATGGAAAAAGTGTGATCAAAATACTTGCATGGAAAAAAGACTGGAAGAAAATAACAGATGGACTAAGTGAATCAAAACAGAACTCAACCCTGAGAAGGTGTCAACAAACGGGGTCAGTGGGGAGCCCCGAGGAACAAAGCCAAGTGCAGTTCACCTGGAGGAATGCAGACATGATGAAGGGACACCCAGGAAGACCCCGAAAGACTCGAAAACAGCGTAAGCAGTCTGGCTAGTACAGGAGACAGAGAAAGTAATTCAGGGCAGATACGGTAAATCTTCTATAACGAGCAGGGGCTGTAATTCTTTTCATGGTAAGTTGCTGGGAAAATCATAAATTGGTCATGGTTAAAACGTCAGAAGACTCAAAATCATAAGAAAAAATAATGAATTATTGAGGTTGCGGCTTACTCTGGAAGTTACACAACATTTTCTCAGACAAATGGGAGGTGGAGACAAGAGCAATTTCTGCTAGATAAGTACTTCAATTAGGTGGTTGGGAAAATTTGCATGGAAAAAATACAAATCTTTACTCTCAAGTTAGTAGACGGAGGTATGTGCCTGGGTAAGCTTTAGGGAAAAGGCGTCTGGGTAAACACATGTTCAGACCACAGAAAATGTCACTTATGCACATATGTACATAGCATGCACCAGACTAATCCTCAACTCGATGTGAATTTCATACTTTGGAGAATTTTATAAAAATCCTAAGAAAACTGTTTTTGTAACTCAGTATTTGGCTTTCTTTTTTCTGTCTCCCACTTGTCGCTGTTTCTGGTCTTCTCTCCTGTTCTTTCTTGTTATATTAAAAAATAAACCACACGTATATGTTTACATATATGTATGTGTCCATGTACATATATGTATGTACAGGTACACGCACATAAAACTTACTGTAACTAGTTTAGAATTTCCTATCCATGGCCACTATTTTTTTTTTATTGGCTACTATTGAAAAACAATGAAAACAACAACAAAAACAAACAAATGCTTGGTCAGCTCGGCACAAAATACACAGGTTTGTGGGTGTAGAAACTACTTCTCCAAAGGCTATTGCTTTCTACTTGGTGCATACCACCTGCCCTCATCTGACTTGGTGGGCAAAAGTGAATTATTCCTCTGACATAACAATGGCCATAATGTAATAACTGACTGTCACCTCTCTATTGCAAATTCTGGAAGGGCAGGGACCATGCCTGTTTTATTTATAGCTAGAACCCCCACATCAGGATGGTAACTCAATAAATATTTGTTGAATGAATGAGTGAGTGGGTGAGTGGATACTGCAAGTTTTATGTATCTTTCCAGACAGCTCGAATCCTACTATCCTGAGAATATCTCCTCTTAGAGCCCCAGTGATTCATCCTTCTGGAAATTCCTACATTATTAGCCGGCACTACCACTTCACAACGGATTCTATGTTATTCTAATTGCTGTTTTTTGTTGCTGTGCTTTGCAATTTAGGGAGACATGGTCCTCAAAAACACTTACATATGTGTATATTTACTCTCTTCCCTGAAGTACTTATTCCAGAGCACAGGGAAAATCCTCAATAAAGATGTATTAAATGATGAATTCTTTTAAATGGCCTTCTACTTTGGGACATTTCTAGACATTGTCCCTATTGAATGCATTGTATTATTATTCCAAAGAGTGATGGGGAAAATGTGGACTATAGTGTCAGTTGAGTTGAATTTCTAGTTCTGCCACTTCAAGTGCTGGAAAAGCCACCTAAATGCTGGTCCTCTGTTTCCCCGTCTTTGAAATGGGAATGTTAGTAAGTAAACAAACAAACAAACAAACAGCATCTACCTGTCTCAAAAAGACGGATGCAGAATCAAATGGCATAATATATGTGAAAGAGTTTTGCAAATTATAAAGCAAATGTTAGTTTTTCTATTTCACGATTTAAAATATGAAACTGATATTGCAACACTACAGATGATATATGCTACACATGGCTTTTTCTGAGAATAGCTGTTAGGCAGGAGAGCAAGGTGATGAGGAAAAGAATCTCAAGCACAACCTGCCAGACATGCCCCAGTCGTAAACATGCCCCATGTTGACTCTGCTCGAGACTTGCGTGTGGGTAGATTACCGGACACCTGTCACCAACACCCTCTGGCACTGATGCAAAGTACCTTTAAACCCAAGCTTACCAGACACAAGCTGCTGTCCAGGCAACCCCACGGGAACCATGCCCAAGTTATTCATGGCGGTGGCCCAGGCTGTGGGATCTGTCACGGACATGTTGAGCTGGGTTGTGTCTATCGCTATACTCCCCAAACCATCGGCTGCTGCAGGGAAAAACAAACGATGACTTCCAGTCAACAGGCAAGAGTGTTTGCTTTAAAGGAGATCACATTGCTAGAGATGTGAGACTTCATTTAGCACATTCCCAAACCACACGAAAATAAAGCACTGTAATCTACAGCAATGTTTTCTCCAGACGTAAACATAAAGAGTTTCCAAATACATTCTGGGAGGAAACTTAATGACATGTAGTTTGTATTATATACAGCATGCCATTAAGGAAGCACTCCTGGAAAAATTGAAGAACTGCTTCTTTCTCTTAGTGGAACAACATTAGTTAAGTTCCAGGGGGGAAAGGCAGAACAGGACTACTCTTTTGGTTTAAAAAAAAAAAAAAAAAGTCAATTGGTTCAGTAGACTAAAATCAAATGGCATCATCTGGTTCTGAGTAGAATTCTGGAGCAGGAACACCTTCTAGCTATTTAATAGAATCTTGGAAAATAGTCAGCAAGTAGCCAAATTGGTCCTAACTGAATTTATCAGTGTTACCTTGTAACATATTCTTTCCTTTCTAAGGTTTTTGTATCATTCCATTACGGAAATGCAAGTGTCTGCCTAACATGACTCTTCCAAAATATTTCTTATAAGTTCAGAATTTCATCAAAACCAAATAAGCAAATAAATACCATTAAACACAAATAGCACAGAGCTAGAAAAAAAAAAAACACCTCAGCAAAAGAAGTGAAATCTGACTTAATGTTTTTTGACATATGCTAAGTTCCGCAGCCCGATTTCTTTAAGGATTCCAGGATCCTGGGCCAATGCCTACTTTCATGGCTGGATAAGCTCTTCCATTAGGAACTCAAACGCCTTGTTTGTGTCCTGTGCTGGCCGGCGACATTTACCTGCAGCCATCATCTGAGGAAGCTGCTGGGGACACCGGCTGATGCCTTCCACACCACCTGCATCTACGATTGAACTATGAGCATCCTGGGGGGCAGGTGCGCTCTGATGGCTGAGTGCAGGGTCCCCACGGAGGTCATCGGATTCTGCAAAAGGGAAGAGGAGTGTAGTGAGAGATCACGACAGTTAGCTGAGGGTGTCTTCAAGGAGAACACTGTTGTCTGGGCAAACACCAGTGAACAACAAAGGACAACGTCCAGTCAGAGACTGAGGCTCAGAGCGGGAGGCTGATTCCTGAGCCCCGGCAGCCAGCTCCTGACTAGGTTCGCCCTCTGTGCGCCAGGCGGGTCAGCTGTCACCTCACCTAGAGCCGCACTGCCTGAATAAGCAGCCCCGTGTGCAAGCGGCTAGGGCCTGCCTTGCCTCCTAACTGAAGAGACTTCACAGATGGGGCTTATCAGCCCCTGCACAGCCTCTTCCCCTCACTACACATCAATGGAGAGGGCAGACTCAGGGCTAAATATGATTTTCTTTAAGTTAAAAAATTAATTGATGTTGTTATTTTGGAAGACGGTCGTCTGTGAAATGTATTCAGAGGGGGAAAAAATAAGGAAGAGGAGGAGAAAAGCAAGAAGCTATTCGCCGTGAGGCTGGTAAAGGAGTGCACCCAGATTACAATAGTCAGGAGAGGCAGAGGGAAAGAATGGCGTGCTGCTCATAAAAGAAGATGGAGAGGATGTTGGGGCAGCAATGAGACACAGTTGTTTATTTCTATGAAGATAAATTGAACAGGACACAGTTTGTTTGGTCTGAATTTTCCCTAGCCTCACAGCATACATGCACGCATGCACACACACACACACACACACACACACACACACACACACACAAATGTAAACATACACACATCTATCTGCACATATTTTTATTAAACTTTCTAAAGCATTCTTCTGTAAAAACAAATAACATAACATTAAATAAAGCTGCAAAGGAAAGAGTCTCTCTATAGCACACTATTTATAAAATACCTTCTCTCCATCCTTAAAAATGCAAAAACGTAGCATTCATACATAGATAGTGTTTTTCATACGTATGCATCTTAAGTGCACATTCAGCGGTTCAAAACTGAAAGGCAAAACATACCACAATTTAATTATTTCTTTTTATTTCGGTATAAACTTAGACATTTTTCTAACCCATGTTTTTGCTAATGGATATTTTAGAATTAGATGTGATGGTCTGTTTGTGTGTGTGTCTAGTGCAAAGTTTGGCCCTTTTATGGTATGCTCTTTTATTTCTTTGATGCTTAGGTGCAAGAATCAGTAATCTCTTTGGACACTGTACTGTCAAAGAAAACTCATTGCCTGTTGAGTAGAAGTTTAGTTCAAATGGAAGCTCAGATTTCTGTATTTAAAGAAATAGGTGGGTAATGAGCAAATTATTTCCATAGTCTCCACAAACACCTAGCCCTTGACTGGAGGGGCACATGAGAGAGTGGGGAATATTTTCCAATAGCTTGTTCGGAAGAAGACACAGCATCATTCAAAAGAAAATGATTCCAACTTTGGGAGCAAACTGCACTCAGGACAAATGCTTTATACCTTGCAATGAAACTCACCTACCCATGGTGCGCCTGGGTGGCTCAGTCAGTCGGTTTAAGCATCTGACTTTATCTCAAGTCATGATCTTGCAATTCATGGGTCTGAGCCTCATGTGGGGCTCTGTGCTGACAGCTCAGAGCCTGGAGCCTGCTTCAGGTTCTGTGTCTCCCTCTCGCTCTGCTCCTCCCCCACTCATGTTCTGTTTTTCTCTCAAAAATAAACATTAAAAAATGGAAAAAAAAAAACAAAACAAAACCAAAAACCCTCTACTACCCAAATGAATTGAGACCTTGTTTACCTATGGTGAATCAATTATCTTAGGCAATGAATGCCGTCAGACAATGATTCTCACCACAGAAAATGAACTCAGTAACATAAATACATACGAGACCTAAATGTCTGCCCTTTGGCTACCCACATACCAGCTATACTTCTCCGATGAAACCTCACAGCACTTTCCTCTCTTTACCTCCAACCAGTGCAGATCACCACAGCAGAGTCCGGCTAGACTGTTCATTCTTCTGCTCGAATGGCCATGGAGTAGAGTTGTTTCAGATCATTGCAAGGTCACCATTTGTCTTACTTATCTCCCTAAATGAAGCTTAGTTGGCTTGTTTCCTTCAGGTAGGGTTCTCCCAAAATGGGCATTAATCACAACTTTCTGTCCAATGAGTCTACAGTTCTGGAACATTACATCAGAGAACATCCCTTTACCTTGTAGGCTTCACAACTGGTATCTGACCAGCCATGTTTCACCTGGTCTTTTTGCAATAGTAATTTAGGGAGGCTGTTAGCTTTCCATGGCTCTATAACTGTCTATTCCAAAGGTAGTTTTCTCCTCATGATTATAGTGTTACAAAGGGGCAGCAAATGTCTGGGGGGCCCACAGGGCCCACCCACACTTTCAAGCCCATCTTAAACTAATGCTGTTCCATTGAGAACAGTAATGAACTGCTACTGTGTCATAAATAACGAACGAACAAAAAAAGTCATTGCTTTTTTTGGCAAGATGTAGGTTGTAAACCTGAATTTATCCCCTAATGAGACTCTGTGACATTTAATTTATTACATGTCTTTAATCTACCAACCAATGGTTTCAATGTCATACTTCATGTAGCTACCACATACCTAGAATGGTGACTCAAAATAAGCTCTCAAAATAAGTATCACCTCTTGGGCATTTCCAAGGGTCTCAAGAAAGCCAGGCAATTTTTCCAAAAAAATGTAAATTTCCTTGATGCTTGGAAGGAAGATGATATTTTAAATTAATTACTACCTAGTAATTTATGAATAGTTGCAAGAGTAATTTTTATACTCTACTAACATCTATCGTTCTATTGAATACCTGCCTCTTTAGATGACTCAAAGCCATAATGCCTAATTTATCATTCAAATCAATTTCTCTGCCTTAGTTTTCTTATTTCTAAGCTATCAAAAAGATTGATACTGTTAATGGTGTTTATTTACACACAGAGATGTGGGGAGTTAAAAAATCATAGCTAATAAAGCACTTGGAATATAGTAGGTGATAATTGTGATTATTTTATTTGGAAGTGTAGTGTTTCTATTAAGGTACCCTGGGATCTTAGTGTTCTACTGAATAATTATGTAATTAATTCTAAGACAGTGAGTAACGCTTGATATTTCTAAAAGTAAGCATTGCCCTAGTTTTCTATGGCACACCTAAATTGTACCAGAATATTTCTTTATTTTCCACAAATCCTTTATAAATTAATATAATATGAATTAAAAGATGTAAGAATTTTCTTCTCTCGGTTATTCTTCTGTCTATGCAACTATGAAAGCTTTCAAGAAATTGATGACTAATTATGAAATTAGCAGCTCAAATTTACAGCTTTTAGTACCAGAAGAAGGAAATGAAAAAGGAACAAAGGAATAAACTTCAGTTCCAGGGTCCAATTCCAAAGGCTGGCGGTTTGAAAACTAAAGAACACGAATGGGGAAATTGCTTTTGGAAACTAGAACACAGACAAATTTAAAGTGTCAAAGAAAGACAATTTTTAAAAATGTTAGATCCTTCCAGATAAGCTTTTGGTGCACTTTACAAGTCATTCTCCAAGATCTAAGCTCCCACACCTCCCTGGCAACCAATGGGTCATAATCAGGTTACTGGGATGCTCCCCTTTTGTGAGACTTCTCGCAGCTGTTCTTTGAATGAGCTGAAATCTATAAATAACAGCATCTCCAGACCCATTAAGCAGTGTGTTAGTGTAATAAAGGCACATATGTATGTATATGCTAAAGAAGTGAAATCATTGGAAGAAAGGAAAAATTTCCATTTGGCACAGACTGCAGAGGGAAAATAAAAAAGCAGATCTGGCCATTTCTCAAACATAGAATGTCGTTAAGGGTCTGTGCTTACATCTTCCATTTTTCCGTTCTGTCTAGCAGCCAGTTTTAAACTACAAATCATCATTCTCCCATCTCAGGGAGGAAATGGTTACTGAATGGATGATAAGGTTTTAGCCATGATATTGTCTGTGTTCAAAAACTCAGTGTTGAGAAAGAGAGCTGGCCAGCCAGCCAGCCAGCCAGCCAGTGGCAGAGACAGAGAATATGAATGAAAGAAAAGGTTTTCCACTGAAATCATGAAATCAAACAAAATTACCAAATTTGCTAGAGACAACTCAACCAGCATGGGCACGAGAGGTAGATAAAGAAAGTCCTCTGACACAAAGTAAAATACTGTTTGGCATGACATGTGTAAGTGTAGAGAGATGACAGAGGTAAAATTATTTTGTTTTCAGGAAATCGATGCTTTAAAAAAATATTACATTTTATATTCTAAAATTGAACAAAATAATAAAAGAGAAAGCTTGAGACCTTAGGGATAAAGTATTTTTTTTTCCATTAAAAACAGAAAAGGAAATAGGAACAGATGCTGCTATGATAGTATGGAATTTCAAAGTCTGTGTATATGCAAGTTTTAAAATACAGGAGTTTCCACACTTAGATTATTTCAGATTTACTGAGAAGGGCGATATTATACCTGAAGGCTATTTATGAAACATGTAATGGGTCAACTCATACCTCCCATTGATGGATATCCATCAACCACATACATGATATATTGTCATATGTTGTTTTCTACCTTCCAAAATACACCTAGCAGAGGGAAAGTTATCATTGCTGACTCTGCTGGTGAGTGAATTATTAAAGGAAGCAATCTCATCCATAAACATAAGTCTGGATCCATTAAAATGAGAAGAGTCTCACTTTAAGCAAAGCTTTTTCTAAGTCCGTGAGGATTTAGGCCAACCGCACCCAGGTTCATAGAATGTCAAGGTTCCAACCCTAGAGTTCCTTAATTCCAACCTCCCCCAGATGTGGAATTCCCTAAAATGTTACTGGCAGGAAACTGTTTCAGCCTTAACAGCTCACGCATTCACCCTTTGACTGAGCCCTTGTGGGGAAAATAAGAGCTTGGAGCTTTGCTCTTGAACCCTGCTTCTGCAACCATGTGTGGCCCTGGGAAAGGGACTCTTCTCTCCCCTGAACAGGGATACTGAGGCATAACTGCCAATCAAGTAAGTCTCAGACAAGTTTATGAAAGTAAATAAGGACACGTCAAAGAATTCATGTTTTCCCTCCCCTGACAAGTTTGTTTTCTGTTTGCACTCTCTATCCTCAAGTTCCCATTCAAACAGTCCTACTGGACGGACAAAGTAAACACAATGCTATAACTACACAGAAGCTTCAATTGAGATGGCAAAGCTGTGGGCTGCAGAGAAAGAACACTGGAGAGACCCAGGGAAAGTGTCCTTTTTGGAAAGGGAAAACACCTCTGAAACAGACTTTCGGGCTCTGAAGATACATCCCTCAAAAGTGTGAGTTCTATAGGGGCGCCTGGGTGGCTTAGTGGGTTAAGCGTCCGACTTTTGCTTAGGTCATGATCTCACGGTTCGTGGGTTCGAGCCCCGCGTCAGGCTCTGTGCTGACTGCCAGCTCAGAGCCTGGAGCCTGTTTCAGTCTGTGACTCCCTCTCTCTCTGACCCTCCCCTGCTCACGCTGTCTCTCTCTCTCTCTCCTAGAAATAAATAAAAAAAAAAATTTTAAAAAAAAAGTGTGAGTTCTATAAACCATGGACACTGCCAATGATCAAAGAACAATGTTTAATGCATGTCTAGTGTAGGTCACATGCTGGTCTTTTTGGCCACACATATACACAGAAAGCAATTTCTGTAAACATTATTATCGTCTTATATAAGAGAAAGCAGATAGTATCGCTCTACAATTTGTGCTGCTTTGTACTCAGTTTCTTCATTATGTACTCATTTTACACCTTGACCCAACCATAAAAAACATATTAAGCTACAAAGTGGAACGTTTTAATTGTAGTGAGTGAATAACTGATCCTTAAATGGCTGCAAACTCTGGTAAATGAATGATCTGTTTTCCAAAAAAACACGCCTGATTAGAGCTCTTTAATCTATGGAAATCTACCTGCAATAAAACCCAGATCAAATCCTGACCAGCCTGAGCCAGTTGCTCATCCTGTTTAACATTTCTCCTGGTAGGGTCACAAACAACATGTTAGTTACTCTTTAAACTAATGTGCTCTTAATGATGCCTTTGCAACACAATGGATGAAGTATCACCCTGCAGTCATGATCGTTCCAGGTATTACAGACTCAGCAGGACAGCCTGCCTCCAGTGGGTTTCTCTGGACCAGAGTCCTTGTTTTCTGTTTCTCTAAATGACCACACGCAGCCATTGTTTATGGTCTGAAGGCAGTGAGCAGGATGGTGGGGACCTTGGGTTCCTAGGGAGAGTCCTTTTCACTCCACGGGGAGTCATAGATGGTATGGTTACCTCATGATGGTGGGCTAGTTGGAGGAGGGGTCCTGGGGCAAATGAATGTGCAGTAAGATATCCAACTGGAAAGTTCTAGGCTGAGCAGGGAGCATTCTGGGGAAATGGGTCAAACCTTGAGTACCATTAGCAATGTTCACCAAGATTCAAATGGAGGTGCTCAGAAAGAGGATGGCCTTCAGGGCCTGAAGATATTCAGGTTCCTAAGATGAGGGGTTCAGGGGTGCACAGAAAGATGGTTCTAGCCTCTAGGGACGCTTGTGACTCAGAATCTAACAGAAAGACTGTCTTAGTTCTTTCATGGTGAAGGTTTTATGTTCTAACCACTTTTGGAGGTCAGGCCCATCCTTGGAGGTAAGGACTGGCTGCACACAGTGATCTCAGTGAGGCTTCTATGATACAGAAAACTCCATGAAGGCTCCTGCCCCAACAGTGTGGGGTGGGGGGTGGGATAAATGCCAAGGGGAAGGTTCTGGCACTGAAAATGAGGCTGAAACTCACTGAAAAATGCTGCTGCCACAGCTGTAACTCCATCCCTGCTCTCTATCTTGGTTACAGATTTCCATACAAGGGTATAAATGTGCTACGCTCCACTCTACCTTCTCCCATGAACACCCCTTCTCCCTGTCAGTAGGAGGAGATATGTGCCTCTTAAGAATGTCATACAGAAATCCTTCCGTACAAGGGGATGGCATTCGGAGGACTAAGATCCTCAAATAGAATCTTTTCTCCTATTCCATTCTTCCAGATCAACAACTCATCTGCCCCGGGAAAGTAGCCTGGTTTTGTAACTGTGGCTGTGTTATCGATTAGGCACCAAAGGCAGAGAGTCTACAATAATGTTGGAGAGCTGAAAATGTTTTGTGTCAACATACAGTGAAACAGGCATTATCAAAACCAAGTATTTACTTGATGAAACACCTAGAAATGTTGTATTATGACAACTTCTCTAATTACCAAATTTAATAGTCACACAGACATCATTAAAGTGGAAGATCACTTGGAAGTGGGGCTTTCTCGTGTTGTGAAAAACTCCTGAGACTGCACAAGTATGCAGAAATCAGAGCTGGGTTTAAATGAGAGGAATAACTTGTAGGCAAATAACTTCAAAAGCTGAATCTTAGAAATCCTGTCCAAAAGTCCTATAGACAAGATTATACTGGCTGTCAGATATATCAAGTGCATTTTGTATGTTAAGTGCAACGTGGGGCGAGGCCTCCAAAGCAAAGCCAAGCAGAGGCCCTTCGAGTCTGCAAAAGTTGTAAATGGCTCTACAGAGATGTTGTCTCCTTCTTGCCTACTATGTGTGAGATAAATAAAGCGAAATTTTCTCTTTAAATGCTACCCCAGTTAAGTTATTCACTAATGACTTACAAATTATTTAAGGGAAGGTAGAGGAGGGAAAGAAATTGACCCTAAAAAAAAAAGATATGAGAGAAAAACATCTGGCCCATGGTACTGAATGCAATTTCATGTTAGCTTTAAGTCATCATATTTATTTATGGTTTTATTATTTATAAAAAAGAAATTATGCGGAATGTGCTTTGTGGGAATTACAGAATATTGCGATTGCTACCGTGGTTTATTATTTTCACAGCAAGATGGCTTAAACCCAACCTAAACAAATATTTTAAATGAATCCCCACTAGCACTATCACATTTTTTTTCCTTTCTAGCCTTAATGAAAAAGATATTCTGCTTTTCAAGCCCTCTGATGTTCTTATTCTTATGCAGTTCTAAATGTTATGGTTTATTATGGGATAATGTTTATTGTAAAACAATGACTAAGAAAATGACCAGCACCCAGTGGTGGTAAAACAGTGCAGTGGATGTGAGGGCATTTGAAAGTGGCGGCGGCCTGCCAACTCCAAACATTCACCAGGCCTTGACCATGAATGCAATCAAAGTAATGATTTTATTACTTGCGTAATCAAGTAGACATGTGTACACGTACTTATCCAACATATCAACCTGTCACATTTCTCCAACACAAAGAGTTTTACTAATAACCTACAAACAAAGCAGACGTAACAGAGAGACACATAATCAACATAAAACTAAGCGCAGCATCCTTTCCAGACTTCTCACAGTACCATCTCTGAATACTAAACTCCTCCTTACAGGAGACACTGCCTTCATTCAGATACACTCCCCAAACTTGCTGCCATTCTACCGGCCAGTGCACTTGGCCTTTCTTTCCGGTGGGGCAATGTGCAGAGATGGGATGCAGTGACACAGTGCTTTTCCATCTGAGAGTAAACACCAAATAGGTCAGGGTGATGGAAATAAATATTCCTATAAGGACACTTTTATTTTCAAGGTATGATTACGAGCACTAATACTTGTAATGAGTTCAAAAAGCAAAGTCTGTAAAGTCAAGGGAGAATGTCATTCCCTCAGCCCTTCCCCCAGAGGCACCCACTGGGAAAATAGCTTATTAGGTAACAGTCCCACATCTTTGATCTTATGAAATATCAACAACAACCTCTGAGATAGATGTTATTAGTAACTTTCTAAAAAGATGAAAAGGTTCAGAAAGTTAAGGCTTTGGGTCATTTACCCAAGGCTGCATAGCTAATGAATGGCAGGACCCCAAGGTTTAGTTTGTTTTAGCCTGGCCCTATGTTGCTATAGATTTGGGGAACTGAGGTTTTCCCGTACAAAGAGCCAGACTAGGAACCCTTCCGTGGTTTGACTGACTCTAAAGACAGAGAAGTCTGGGGTAAAGGGTTACTTCTATCGCCCGGGGACACAATCACTCAGCAGATCTTTATTAAATGCTTACTGTATGCAGGCAAGGTGCTTGAGATCAAGAATATAATGGTGAGCCAGACACAGACCCAGTCTTCAAAGAGTTTGCAAATTAAAAAAGCATTAGCTGAGAACAAACTGAGGGCTGATGGGGGTTTGGGGGAGGGGAAGGGGGGTGATGGGCATGGGAGAGGGCACTTGTTGGGATGAGCACTGGGTGTTATATGTAAATCAACTTGACAATAAACTATTTAAAAAAATTAAAAAGCGTTAGCTTGCTGTCATGTGGCAAACTAGATACTTTTAGGAGGTTGCCTATCATAAGAAAACAGCCAACAACAACTAGATTCTAGATATAACTCTTCACGGTGTCTTGTTAGGCTTGCAATAAAGTTCCTCCCTTCACCCCTTCTGCCCTCTGCTGACCCTCACAAAAAAAGGCAGGTAGGCTAAAGCCAGGAATGGCTATGAGCGGTAGGGAAACATGAAGGCAGAGCTGCCCGGAGGGAAAATGCGTTGTGCTGGGAGACAGCCTGCCATGGCAAAGGAGAGCCGTATCTGAGGGTCCCATGGTAATCAGGACCTTCCGGAAGCTTTGTTGTCTTTGTGTGGCCCTTCCCCAGTCCCTAGCAGCCATGCTGACCTCTGTACTTCAATTATAAAGGTTCGCTCAAATTTTAAGAAATCAGAAATCACTGCTGGAAAACATCTCAAAGCCAATGCTTTACTGAGAAGCACATTTTTCCTAAAGTCAGAATGTTAACTGTGTATTTTGAGAAAAGGCCAGTGGGGAACAGACACGTAAGAGGTCTACCTACCGTTGATGTGTAGCCTCAGGGGTTAGGTTTTATCTGTGAGTAAGTCTCACAGATGTCTTGGCCCAAACTGGGCCTAGCTTTGTTGAAATGCATATATTGAGGGTAAACCTGTGATCTGAGCTGAGAATTTGGTGCAAGCATCATCAGCACCAAAGACGCCCAGAACTGTCACTCCTGTGTGGGTAGCTCGTCTGCGTAATTTCCAATCCACCGGCTCTCCCACCATGCTTTTACCACGTAATGAAACACAAGCCTGAGAGAGAAGGATGGCAAGATGGAAAGGCTAGTCATGGCCATCTGAATTGGATGGCTGGGAGGTAAAGCAGGATTACGATTCCGTTCCACACCCCCTCTCATCCTACTTCTCTTACCTCTACCTGACGTGGTGTCTCTAACACAAGCTATCTTGTTACAGTGGCAGCTGGCAACAAGGCGGGGCAGGGGTTCAACTGCCCACCACGAACAAGAGTGACCGAAGTGGGAGGTGAAGGTCCTGTGTAGCTGGGTAAAGCCACGAGCTGAGTAAACCAGAAAGCCCAACTTGTAATCGCTGGTCCAAGGGATCACTGACATACTGTGGGTGCTGGACACATGAGGACCTCCGTTCTTGTGAGACATACGCTTGAACCCAAGTCCCACCACGCGCTTATCATCATCATCATCCTTGTGGCAGTTACGTTTCAACTGGGTAAGGATGAACCGCAACCCTGAGAACCCAGCTGGGGACTTCCGTCTTGCTTCGGCCTCTCCTGGAAGACTGCACAGGGTGGCATCATAGGAGATCTCCTGCCCCAAGTTCCCTGCGGCCGGTTTCCTGAGCTTTCCTGCTTTATGCCTCAATCCTCACCTAGCCAGGGGCTAGCACACAGTGTCCTCCGGAAGAAGTGAAAGAAAGGACACATTACTGGCAACGCTGTCAGATATTTTGATAGTTAAAATCCAGATGTCTTCAGACAGGTTCTCATAAAGGAATTCTCTCAAATCCAAAACAGCAGCAGAAACTCCAAGGGCAAGTTTGTGAACTTGTCTTCACATCTACTATCCCACCTCCCCCAACTGGAAAGTACATATTCTGGTCTCTCTGGTTTTTCTACTGGTATCTGGGTTTTAATTCATTGTTGGTTCACATGACACCAGAATAATAAATTAGGTGGCTTGACTCTGTATGTGGTAGGGGTTTGGCAGCAGCACTGCTGTTTTGGTCTGTAAATTCCTGTGGTCCAGGAGATCAAACAGCAGGAAAAACTTGAGGTGGTATCTTAAAAATTTTTTTAAACATTTATTTTTGAGAGACAGAGAGAGGCAGAGCATGAGTGGAGGAGGGACAGACAGAGAGAGAGGGAGACAGAATATGAAGCAGGCTCCAGACTCTGAGCTGTCGGCACAGAGGCTGACACGGGGCTCAAACTCATGAACCATGAGATCACAACCTGAGCCTTCATCAGATGCTTAACGGATTGAGCCAGTCAGGTGCCCCAAACTTGTAGTAGCATCTTAATGTCCTAATCCAGCAAAGGAAACTCTGAATGATGGCTGACAATGGCTGGGACCTTTCGGATATATTATCTGTTAGATCACACACTTGGGGACCAAACAGCTGAGCAAGCCATTTTGAGAAGGGCAGAAAAATTAAAGAGAAAATGTGAGTTAATACTGAAAATGTAATGCAGGATAAAATAAAGGGTATAGTTGTATTCTTCCAATCAGAGCTGTATGGAGCGCAAATTGTTTCTGAATTTGCAAGCTCCTGGCTGAGATGAATTGCCCAAGTAAGTTGACATGAGGAGAAAAGGTGAGTTCTCAAATAGATTAAATGTAACACAACGGTTGTACATATAAATGAAATCCAGCAAAGTACGTTTCCTCCATGCCACATGATCATGGTTCTGTTCTATGCGGTCAGGTATCCTCGTTTTATACTCTCCACTAATTTTCTTGTTCTTGCGTATTCTTGACCCAAATCAGTGAAAGCTTATGAAGTACAAACAATAGGGGTCCAACATGGAGGCTAACCAAAATCATTGCTTGTCTTACCCATTGCTTCCAACAGCTCGCACCCTATTAGCACATGGTGTGTGTCTGACTCAGGTCTTGCTAAAGTAAGAGAACAGGCATTCATGTCTAGCAAGCTGCTGACTCTTCAGTTTCCTCCCTTTATTTGAAACAATCGCCTAGCTATTAGTTAATAGCACATTGAAAGTTTGCTGAGAGGGAGAAGTTGAAGTTTCCAGAAGATTGTTTGCCTCTGTCCCTTTACTTTCATATAATGAAACTAAATCAGGAAACTGTAGCATATGTGATCAGGAGGTTTTTCTATTTATATTCATAATTTCTTTCTTTTCTTGTTTCTTTTTTCCTTTTCCTCAGAGATATGGGTGTTTTAAAATTCTGATCAGAATTGGCAGTGGGAAAAGAGCAGGGGAAATAAAGATACTCTAGTATTTCTGTGACACATTCACAAACCCTATGAATTTTTAACGAAGTAACAATGTCCACAATTAGATTTGAAATGAGGTTTTCTTTGTAGGCACGCTTATGGTAAGTGGAGTGTGAGTGGATTTTACTTTATATTCAGTAAACGATACCAAGTGCAAAAAACACCACGATGTAATAGAAAATAAAAGCAAATTGTTGATTGTTCGCAGATCTTTTTTTCTTCTAGATTTATAGAAGTGTGGCAGATTTTAAAATTGTATTTCATTTTATTGCAACACCAAGGAACTTGACGGTACAGAAAAAGTCATGACCTAATGCTATCCTTTTGTTATTATATGAAGAAGTTTTTATTGGTCTGATTTGTTTTAAGCTGTAAAAAAAAAAAAAAAAAAAAAATTCCAAAAGTACAGCTTTGGGGAGAAAGGTAGTAAGCTTCCCCATTCACAAACTAATCCATGTCAAATGAATATCAAAAAAAATTAAGAGTGTAGAACATAAGAAAANGTGTTGTTTTTTTTTAAAGTTAAAAAAAAAAAAAAAAAAAAAATTCCAAAAGTACAGCTTTGGGGAGAAAGGTAGTAAGCTTCCCCATTCACAAACTAATCCATGTCAAATGAATATCAAAAAAAATTAAGAGTGTAGAACATAAGAAAATAGACTGGGCTAATGGCTACTTAATTTACATTTTGAGGCTAGAGCTTAACTCCTGTCCTCATTACGGCTCAGGTTTCTAGCATCACAGAAACATACACAAACAGTCGCTGTCACTGTTGGGCGGCTTCCAAGGTGCCTCGGAATCTGCCTTCTGGTCACCTCTGCAAGCTCATTTCCGACAGTGTCCCTTCTGAAGCCCCTGGGACACAGGCCTTGTTTACTCTTCTTGAGCCTGCCGAGCAGGATCCTCTCTCAGTGATGCCGTGCTTGTGATTCCTGCTCAACCACCCGCTCCTCCTGTGAGTCCCCTGGCTGCTGAAATGTCACCCTCAGCAGACAGGCCTTTCCTGACCCACCTAAAACCAGTTCTTCTCTCCTCCTACCAGCCTTCATTTTTCTCTCCATAGGATTTCTCACTATCTGAGGTCATATGTCTTGGATAAGTTGGTCTTCCGTAAGGACAGGCTGACTTAAAACAAATTCTGTTTGGGCGCCTGGGGGTCTCAGTCGGTTGAGTGTCTGACTATTGATTTCGGGTTGGGTCATGATTCCAGGGTCGTGTGACTGAGCCCTGTGTCGGGCTCTGTGCTGAGCGTGGAGCCTGCTTAAGGTTGTCTCTCTCTCTCTCTCTCCCTCTCTCTCTCTGTCTCTCTCTCCCTTTGCCCCTCTCCCCAGCTTGTACTTTCATTTTCTCTAAAAAAATTTTTTAAAAAGGCACCTGGGTGGCTCAGTTGGTTAAGCGCCCCACTTCCACTCAGGTCATGATCTCATAACTCATGAGTTTGAACCCCACATTGGGCTCTGTACTGACTGTTCAGAGCCTGGAGCCTTATTTGGATTCTGTGTCTCTCTCAAAAATAAATAAACATTAAAATTTTTTTTTAAATGTTATGTTTTTTCTGCTAAATCTGTCAGCCAAACCAGTGTCTGGTACATGGTAGACGTGCATCCTCCTTTCCCCCGACATGAATTCACTTAATAAATGTTATGAATGCGTTTGTATACACACACACACACACACACACACACACACACACACACACACACACACCGTATTAATCGTGTTTCTTATTTTCTGTATTTCCTGATGCTCTGACATCTACAGTCTTGCTGGTACTGGAGGGACTGTCCCCTTCCAGGGCTTGCCAATTCCTAGAGACAGCAAACGAGTCACCTGAAAGCACAGTCTTCAAATGCAAACCTACCAACCCAGAGCTCATGTACTCAATTATCTCCTTTGACGAGGGGCTCACACACCAAACGACCGCCCCTCTGCCCTAATCACCTCAGGGACAGACAACACAACAAGAGCGAACCTCTGTACCTTAGGGACTGCTGAAATTATCCACACTAGTCAGTCCCAAACCTGCTTACTCTGTTTCATTCATTCCTTCCTTCAGAAACCACAATAAAGCCTCTTGCTCACCTTTTCCTCTCATTCCCTCTGCCTCCTGAGTGATCTTGGTGCCCCCGCCGTGTGGCCCAAGGGCTGCGTGGCATGCTCTCTCCTCTGAGGAACTGTGAGGAACAAAATGTCTTTTCAACGTAAACTTCTCTCCATCTCTTAGCTTCACCAAACCTAGATAATAGTAAAACCTACATTTTGTTTGTTTATTTATTTATTTTATTTACTTTTAAGTTTATTTATTTTCGGGGGAGGGGGTGAGAGGCAGAGAGAGTGGGAGAGAAAAAATCCCAAGCAGCCTCCACACTGTCAGCACAGAGCGTGACGTGGGGCTTGAACTCACGAACCATGAGATCATGACCTGAGCCGAGATCAAGAGCTGGACGCTTACCCAACTGAGTCACTCAGATGCCCCCAAAACCTACGTTTTAAAAGGTACACACACAAATTCACTGTGTGTGAATTCCTCAAACGGGCGAAGTTCACTGTATAATCGAGGAAAATGACAGAATGATCACCAGGAGTTACGGTTTCCCTGGACTCAGGAGAAATAAAAATGACTGTGATGTTTTAAATATTTATACGTAACTTAGCTCTCATTTTGGCTCTGAGATTAATTTATGAATTGTTTTAGTGGCCATTATTGTTGGCTTTTACTTTGACCCTCAAGCTGTTTTGTTTCATTTGGTTTTGTTTTAGATCTGAACACCATTATTAACTCAAGGGAACAGCCCCCTGCCTTGTACTTTTTGCCAGATACAAATAATTAATGCTAGACGCCAAATACCAAATACATTGTCAATAAAGCACACACAAGTTTACCGCCTTCAAATTTAAGGAAATAATAAGTCCTACCCATAATTTTCTAAATTATAACAAGCTTTAAAAGTAGCAAGGACATGTTTCCTGACTTGAAGCACTCAGTGAGCTTTCTGATGAACGTGACACATAGCTATTCTCTTTTTGTTCCAGAAAAATGTAGTTCACATCGTTCCATGGCCCACAGGTCAGGTGCCTCGATGTCCTCTGCTGGAACACACCTCAGGCAGGGCTGAGCCTGGGCCTGAGAGGCGTGGCAGCCGTAGAAACTGATCCCAGCGAACTGACCTTTGAGTCACCCTCGCAGTGAGCTGGGAGGAATGTGCTGGGTGGTTACCCGTTACTTGCACCTGGCGAGGAGGAACGCCTGAGTCTGGAGTCTTTACACTGTAGGGATGGGCCAGAAAGGCAGAAAGACAGCCACAGGAATGGCAAAGGGAGCTTCTAGAATGAACTGAAGGGAGCCTAAGACCTGTCAGTTGCTGTCTTTGGCAGGGGGGCCCTCACTGGGATTTGGTAGCCAGGGAAGCTTGCTCTCTGAGGGGAGAAGTGCTACAGAATCTTCCATCTGTGCGGCTGTCTGCACGTGCTCAAACTCATGCCTCCTGTGCTTCTGTCACACGGCTCTGTCCAGCCACGGCCACCCTGCCAACACCCACATACTCCCTAATAGAAACACCTGACCCTACTGAAGGCGTTAGTAATCATAAGAGAATAATTTTCAGAACATTTCAAAAAGGCCTTAAAACTGTGTTCACACACTCTGAAAATATGCCCTCCAAATACATGCAAGGATTAAGAATTTATGTGAAGGGTGACAGGAGCGCTCTCTCTCGAGCATTGGATTTCCTTTCTCACTGGTGGTGCGCTGCCTCCTACATGCTGTCACTCAGGGCTGCTGCTCTTCCTTCTCTTCTCTATGTATCTTCCCTTCCAGACAAGCGTCAAGGCCCACCTGCTCTGTGAAACCTTACAAGATTAACTCTTTTTTTTTTTTTTAAAGTGTATTCATTTATTTTGAGAGAAAGAGAGAGACAGAAGCAGAGAGAGGGAGTAAGAGAATCGCAAGCAGGCTCCACGCTATCAGCACAGAGCCCAACGCAGGGCTCGATCTCACAAACTGTGAAATCATGACCTGAACCAACATCAAGAGCCAAAGGTTTAATCACCCGAGTCACCCGGGCATCCTAGAAGATCAACTCTTTATGACTGCTTGTTCCCTGCAAGTCAAGGGTGGTGTGTCCGGGGATTTAATGTGAGATGTGAAACCATTATAGTTTTTAATAGTTATGTATACTTTTAGCCACATGAAATTGAGCTTTTTATGGATTAAAAAAATGGTCACATATTGGAAGTTTCACATAGTTCAATCTAGTATGTATCAGGAAAAAAAATGTATTAGAAGAAAATCGTGTGACTTTGCTGGTATTACTGCTTAGGAAGAGACTAAAATAGATTCTTTATTGAGTTATGTATAAATAAGTATGTAAAACGTGCTCTGATGGTACATATGTGGTAAAAAAAAAAAAAAAAGCTGGTATCCACATCGAAATGCAAAACCAGTGTTCTATAAAAAACAAAAAACAAAAAACAAAAAACAAACCAGTGTTCTATATGCCTCTTTGCCCATTTCACATGCCCCATTTTTTTGTGGTTATTTTCTCTGTGTGTCTATGTATTTGTGTTTTCTCTCCAATGTGTTTCCCAGATCTACAAAGGCAGGGAGCAGCAATTTAAAGCTCAGAACTTTTAGCAGCATTGCACGCTAGAAACTACCAAGAAGTGTTAAGAGACAGGGTGGTCTGCTGGACAGAACATGGGCTGACCATCTGGACTCACTCCATTTAGCAACATAATATGCATAGTTTTCTCTGCCGCCTGATCCCAACAGACAATGCCACAAACAGGTAGGAGAATAGCAACTATGGGAAGCCAGCTCGCCTACGACAGGCTCTTGGCACCCGTCCTCTCCGCTCAGCTACCAACCACGGCAACCTGCATCAAGCTCAGTCAAATACTGCCCTTTAAAAAATGATGCTTCAGTCTTTTGAAATGTGTGGGGATAATTATGACTCACATGTTTCAAAACATTAACTAATGTCACTCATGCAACCTATATACTTCATTTCTCTTTTAAAAACATACAAAATACTACATGCAATTGGTATTCTGAAGGGTCTCGTAATGTACGCTTCTTTCTGATACAGTGGTTAAGAAAAACTTATGCTACTAACCACTCTTATTGCCATTTATAAAATGCTATGTCTCCATAATACTAGGAGGTCAGTCACCAGATGTTCCAATAAATAATAATTTTAAAAAACTGTAGAAATGTGTGGTGCGGTCACTAGATGTTGCAACCAATTGTGTGGTGAGGAGACAGGAAAGATGTTACTTTTATCTGGACTGTTTCAAGAAAGTATCAGAGAGACAAAAACTGTAGCCTGAATCTTAAGAAATACCTCAGTAGGAAGAGAGAGAGGGAAAGTGGCAATTGGAGAAGGGAACGATAGACTCAAATGTGTGAAATCAAGAGTTGGTGGGGACCACCAGACAGACGAGCTGGCCTCTCCTCACTACCTTACATTTAAGTGGAGTTACTCAGATGCTATTGGGCTCTGTGTCTGTGTAACGACATGGTAGTTTGTATTCCCTAAAATGTTGCTCGGAGGAAGATGTCAAGGAATTTAAATTCATGCTTCTTAAGTAAAATGTTTTTCTACATAAAGATGCTAGTTTATCAACTAGAAAACTAAAGTAAGTTTTTTTAAAAGACTAAAGAAATCAGAAAGGTCTTGCGAATATAAATATACATTTAGTTAGCAACTCACGAAATACTAAAACTAAGGCTTTACTGCTCAAAGCGCAATAAAAGAAATCATTCTAGTAGAAAGAAAATAAAGCACATTTTTATAGCAAAGAAAGTAATCTGAAAATTCATTATAGGAGAGGCCAAAAAAATATATGAAATACATACTTTAAGAGTGTTTTAAATAAAGTCATGGAGAGCAGATTTATAATGGTTTAACTAAACCAGGTGAGAAATGGCAGGAATCTGTTCACAACCTTTGAGGACAGGAAAGAACCATATAATAACCTTAAAATTGACCAGCTGAAAAAAAAAAGTCACAATAACAACATGAAGATAACTGAACTCTTAGAGGAAAGTCACTATATGAAACTGGTGCTCATAATAGCGAGGATAGAGAACATGAATTCGAATCAGATCCACGCCATCGGCCTATGAAAAACATTTTAAAAGTTCAGTGAAAAGGTAACTGTGCTATGAACACAGAGGTATCAACTCTAGTAGAAAAGAGATTCTGAAAAATAAAATTTTGATCATATAACTCTGTAGTCATCATCTCCGTAGAAGGAAAGGGGAAACTGCTCAACCGCTACAGAAATCGCTGGGTCTTTACAAGGACTGCGCTGATGAGTTCTGATTCTACAGAAATGGACATAAATGGAAACAACACAAAAGTAAAGACAATCACAGATGTGGGAAGAATTCTTAGAAGAATGTGAGAGAGGCCTAAACCCAGCTGGAATGAAACTGAACATTTTGAAAAATTACCAAAGGTAAATAGAATATATTTAAGCATATCTGAAGAGGGGGACAAGGATAAATAGAAATGCTTTGGGACTGGGGCGCCTGGGTGGCTTAGTCGGTTAAGCGTCCGACTTTCGCTTAGGTCATGATCTCGCGGTTCGTGGGTTCGAGCCCCGCGTCGGGCTCTGTGCTGACTGCCAGCTCAGAGCCTGGAGCCTGTTTCAGAGTCTGTGTCTCCCTCTCTCTCTGACCCTCCCCTGCTCACGCTGTCTCTCTCTCTCTCTCCTAGAAATAAATAAAAATTTAAAAAAAAAAAAAAAAAAAAGAAATGCTTTGGGACCATAAGATGAAAGAACTGCTCAGTTCCTGTTTTGTGGGTCTCCCTCTGCAAGCCAAAGAAACCACTAATTGGAAAGAGTATAACAAACCACATGGGCATGGAATTTCAGCCCAGGCGGGAGGGGCAGTGGAGAGAGGAGAGACAGTAGAGCTGCCGTCAGATAATCTCAGAACAAGAGGCAGGTGTGAGCCTGAATCCTGGAACCAATGTGAGATGATACTAGGTTAAATGCTACCTACTTTCCTTTCCTGTAAATCTGTGTTTGCAACTTTATTAAGCTTAGGTCAAGTGGCCTTGAGAACTTAGTGCAAAATTGAAACTGCTCAGAACAACTACTAGAATTCCAAAGAGTTGGTGTCAGTTTTGGAAGGATACCTTACGAGCTTTGTGAGTCGGGGGAAAAAAGAGAAAGGCTGAGGGTAATCCTCACATATTAGAAGGAAAGAGAATATAGAAGATGGGGCAGATTAGTTAAGTGATACCAAAGGATGGATTGAAGGCAAACAGGAGGGGATATGGCAAACCCATTTCAGGTGTATTCATCCTTCTCCCCATCGACTCAGTGAGTATCTAGTTACCTCTTATTGTGTCACATTATTTTAAGTTCTAGGTAAACAGAAATCTCACTTCAAAGAAGATTGACCTAGTTAGATAGGGCAATATATGGGTATGTATGTAGACAAATGGATACTTTAATTAAAACAGCACTTTATATAAAGGATAGAGAAGAACCACCAATCAACTCTCCCAGTGGAAGTGATTTTGGGTTTTCTTTATGGATGGTTGAAGGTGAAAACTGGGGGGATAGTAACAAGAAACGAGAAGTGTTTCAGGCATCAACAAAACGATGAGCAAAGACACCCAGGTGAAGAGAACATGGCATGTACAGAAATGAGTGTTTTTGTTGGACTGTAGCTTAAGGGGCAAACGGTGGGGAATGAAGTTGAAAATACAGGCGGGGGAATGAAAGGGAGTTTGATTTCCATAGGCAATGCGCCCCTAATAGAGTATTTTAAACTGGGAGTGACAGGATCAAATGATAATTCTTAGAGAGATGTAAAGGGTAAGCTCACAGGGGGAGAAGCTTGAAGAGGTTAACCTATTCTGATATAATTACTAGGGACCAGGCCGGATGCAGATGCGGCAGTGGCAAAGGAGATGGAGAGTTGAGAGTAGATTAGATATATTTCTGCAGACAGAAAGATAGGACTTGGTGTGCAATTGGAATATGGACGTAATGGCGCAAGAAGGTAATATTAACAAACTATTCCCAGGTTTCTGGCTTGGGGAATTTGGTGGATATAAATAGGTTAAAGTACAAGAACAGTTAAAATATTAGTTAAGCTCAGGAAGAGGAAAATGTGAGCTTTCTATAGAGTGATCAATTGCTTCCATTATTGAACTTATACACGCAAGCATGCTGTCCCTCAGGCAGGTATCATCTATCTCCTGATTGCCACAGCGCTGGCCTCTGTGCTTGGCACACAGCGATTCTCGGCCTTTGATGGACACTGGAATCACTTGAGGAGGTTTCTGTATATATATCTGGTCTCCACCCTCAGATTTTTGAACCTTCAGTGCATCTGATGTGAGGCTCCAGGCATTTTTAAAGGCAGATCCAAAGGAGATTCTGATGTGCATCAAAATTTGACAGCCAATACAGGGTACAGTCATTAAGTAACTGACTAATTAATTAGAAGAAGGAAGCGGGAGGAAAAAGGCTTCCTGAGGCTTTGGAAGCAGCAGCTGGTTGGCCTACACTCGACTGTACAGTGCTGGTTGGAAGTCTGCAACATGACCTTTCGTATATTCCGATCTTAAGGATTCACGACTGGGATGCTATGGTGTCCCCGGCTTCAAGTCTTGAAGACACAGCACTGGCTCAGTGATCACTGGTCTGCCTCCAGGGATCTTTTTCACGTCTCTTGCCTGACTTCTCATAACACATTCTTTAACTTTGTAATATTTTTTGTATTTGTCCCAAAGCCTGTCTCTTCTAGACTGGAGTTCCATGAAGGCAGGTGTACTGTTTCTTTTGCTCACTATTGTGCATCCAGCATTTACCCAGAAAAACACAGGCATTGAGTAAATAAATGAGGAGTCAAATTTTTTCTTGTGAAAATCGTTAGGCTACATTGCCTCACTTTTAATATGCCTACAGATACAGACCTGTCCATGACTGTATCACAAACCCAGAAAATAGTTTCAGAAATAATAACACATAAAGCTATGGACAAGACATTTTAAGATTTTTTTTTTACCTCAAGGAAACACTTTTCCTCCAAAACTTTAATGTTATATAACACAGCTCCTTACATAAAATAAATCAAATTGAAAATACGGAATAAATATCTAAAAGGATGACACAGGCCCAGGTATTTAATCTGAGAAGTATAATTTAAACCGTAGTCCTGTTCCTTATCTAGATCAGAGAAGTCTCAGCCTCAAGGTCTGACTGATTAACCTGGGGCTTTCATATACATTATGTGTTAAGGATCAAGTCTGACAAATTCTGTACAAAACAAATATGTGAATGAAATGATGGGCAATTCAAAGGTCATAATAGCGGCCCAGTAAAAGGAGGAGAAACAGGCTAACGTTAAAAGTCCCTACACTAATTGTGATCAACATGCTTCTATACTTCTGAATAGTTAAACAGTGGCTGGTAGTACTTATTAGAGTATTCAACTAACTCATGACATTTATTTGGCCATTTTATTGCCCTGGGGCTGAACGGGAGGTTTTTTTTAATGTTTTGGGTTTGTTTGTTTGTTTGTTTGTTTTTTCTATTTCTGAGAGAGAGAGAGAGAGGCAGCGTGAGCAGGGGAGGGTCAGAGAGAGAGGGAGACACAGAATCTAAAACAGGCTCCAGACTCTGAGCTAGCTGTCAGCACAGAGCCCGATG
Organism: Crocuta crocuta; assembly: GCF_008692635.1. Lineage (NCBI taxonomy): Eukaryota > Metazoa > Chordata > Mammalia > Carnivora > Hyaenidae > Crocuta > Crocuta crocuta. Next base: position 568,937 of record NW_027532407.1, read on the forward strand.
CGGGGCTCGAACCCACGAACCACGAGATCATGCGCTGAGCCGAAGTCGGACGCTTAACCGACTGAGCCACTCAGGCTCCCCTTTTTAAATTAAAAAAAAAATTTTTTTTTAAATGTTTGAACATGAGATTTTGTTCATTTGTTTGTTTGGTGCACAAAAATGACCAAAATCAGAATTCTACTTTACCTACAATTTGCCAGGCACCTACTACCTGCTGTCAGCTCATCTAACTGTCACAACAGCAAACCAGAAACCACAGTGACTGGAGCCACTCTGGAATGCTGGAACTGGAATGCAATAAAAAGTGTCTGTTAAAAAAAATCACTGAAGCATCATTTTGAATTAGGTGAAAATGTGCATTATATGTATAAAAACACAGTTTTATTAAAATACTGAATATAAACCTCAATCATGAGAACAATAGAGCACTATTGTTATAATATAATATACTAATGATATAATTTGGCTAGTTTACTAAGGAGAAAATAATACGGTTTCAACTGGCGGTACCAAAAAGATAATAAAATCAGTAATAAGATATACTGACCTCATATGCCCTTTGGTACGAGACACTGAGAAGGGCATATCCCGTCTGTGGTATTCTTGCCCAAACTGTATAACCTCAATTTAATCATAAGAGAACATCAGACAAACTCATATCAAAGACATCCTGCAAATAACTAACCACCGGTACTCTTAAAAAATGTCACAGTTATGAAAGACAAAGAAAAAAATGCAGAACTGTCCTATTCATTTCTGGGGTGATTCAGAGCATCATTCTGAAGACCAGTTGTCAATATGTAGTACTGGGTGCATAAAGGTAGGCTTACGAAACTGGAATAATTCCATATCACATCAGGATATTAAGTAAATTTTATGATGGAAATTGTTTTTATATTATTTGCAATTTACCCTGAACAGTTATAATCAAGAGGATTCTCTGTTAACTACAGACTCCAGTTAACGGACTGAAAATTACTTTATGCTGAGCTGAATTTACATGTCATTTCTTACAAAGGCTGTATGTCTTTCCAAATCAGTATCTGAGCTCAGATTATTAGAATTTTGATGGTTATTTCCATTGTCCTAACAGGAAAGCAGACACACAAGAGAAGTAAAACAAAACAAAACAAAGGCTGGGGGGCATGTGGAGATGGAAGGAAGGGGGAAGGAGGAAGGAAACACTACTCCCTTATAACACATTCATTAACCTGTGAATACTACTAGATGCTCCGGGCTATAAGTGAGCAGCTTGTTTCTAAACAGATTTTAATTTTTAATCCAGTGGAATAGGTCAGAAGCAGCTCTGCCACTTGGAGGTCTGGCCCAGAACCTACCTGCCCCAAGGCAGTACGGCAGGTCTGCTAGTAATGGTCACCTTTGGGTAAATGCAATCTCCAGGCAGCCCGTGGCTTTGGGTGCTCTGATCCCAAGGACCAATAATAAAAGTTGGACGAGATCTCGCAGTAGGGTGGGCGTTTTCTCCTAAGATATTTTCTAGGAGTGAGAAAAGACATAGCCAATAAAAAACCTTTTTTTTTTTTTTTTTTAAAGTAGGAGTAGGAAGGGGAAGATCTGTGTTTGAAGTAAAATTCTAATAAAGATCAGCTTTATGACTTAATTAAAATTGGGTAGAGGCACATGTGTTGGCCCAAACGTTGATGCTCACAAGACAAATACTCCGACACGGAAAGATCTCCTGGGGAATCAAACGTCTAAATGGAGGGGAAGCTGAACAGAACAGTCCCCAGGGCGTCCACACGTGGGGCTGAAACAAGCAAAGATGAACGACGAACAGAATCTGACTGATTCCCAAGCTCTTCACAGACCCCAGATTGGCAGGGTATTAGTGCAGCAGGCCTCAGCTGTCCGTGAAAATGAGAACACATTTTAAAAGCTGCATTTGAATTTTAAAGGTACTCAACATTTCTGCATTGTTTACTGAGAAAGGTCAACACTCCCCCCGTGTTTTATTTATGCGCCACAGAACGCCAGTCTAAAAGCACTAGGTTTGCCACGTGGCATTTGCTGAGAATGTGTTAAATGTGTGGTTCTAGAAGCTAGAATATTATTCTTCCACTCAGCGAGTGAATTATTAAAGAACTGTGCCCTCATCGGGAGACAGGACAGGAGGCAACTGCGGCCCTGCGCTCTGAATGCAAAGGGACACTGACTGAGTCACTCGCTATCAACTCTCACTGCTACAGCATCAGACCCACAGGACCCTGCCCCCCCTTTTCAACTCCCTTGTGGCCAATCTAGAAAAAAAGAAAAATGGAAACATCTAAATAAAACTCATATAAGCACAACATCTTTGGTTCTTTGGACAACCAGCATCTCATTTTGGATCTGCATGAACATTTGCTTGGATCTGTCCTCATTTCTTCCTGCAGATCAAAGGCATGATATACTGACTGACTCCTTCCACTAAGATTTGTGTTAAAATCACGAAATGCCCATGCAGGAAATTTTTTATTAACGGAACCTGAAATAATACATAATACATACCACTTTTATGACAGGAAGAAGAGTTATTCACTGTAGTTAGAGTATCTGTTGTATAAATTAAAAATCTTAGGGGTCAGTCCAGCGTTTTAAATAGACTATGGAAAAGCCTGAAATTAATCCCAGATGAGTTTTGACTAGAATACAGAGGTACCTTTATCATTCTAGGAAAAATACTTCTCTACAACAGGCAAATTCCCTGATAAGTTCAGAAATTTCACATAAATATTTTTCACTTGAAAAAAACGTTCTCTTTAAACTATTCCCTTAGTGCATTTTTTATAAATAATTTGATTTACAGACATTAGGTTTACATACAAATTATTCTAGCATACATTTACTATATAAATCAAAGTGAATCTGTGACTAAAATTCTTACCCTATTCTGATGTGGTGAGCAAATCAATGACCAGTATCTTCATATGCATAAGTACTGTATGCCTAGCTTTACAGAACATTCTCCTCTTAAAAGAATACAAAAAACTTTGGGAACTTTCTTCAGGAAATTTCAGAAGACTACGGATTTTAAATTACACTTTTATTTGATATATTTCCTAAACCTCCAAATTCTTATATTAAAAGAGTTGACACTGGAGGCGCCTGGTGGCTTAGGTGGCTAAGCGTCCCACTCTTGATCTCGCCTCAGGTCATGATCTCAGGGGCTCGTGAGTTTGAGCCAGCAGTAGAGAGCCTACTTGGGGTTCTCTCTCTCCCTCTCTCTCTGTCCCTTCCCTGTTTGCTCTGTCTCTCAAAATAAATAAATAAACTTAAAAATCATTTAAAAGAGTTGATGCGGCCGTAATTTGATCCAATCCCATACATATGTATGAGGCTCACCCACTCTCCTCTGAGCAGGTGACATGAGACTAATCAGGCACAGTCTGCAGTTCCTGCCTTTGAAGAGCCCACAGCTGGGCTGGCGGGACAGACACAGAGATAAGTGGCTGTAATGTACTGGGACTATCTTCCAGTGGTAGGAATAAAATGCTCTGGCAGCACAGAAGAGAGAGTGAGGATTCTGGAAGGGGACACGGGGGTAGGGAGGGCAGAGGCTCAGCAGAGGAGATGACATTTGAGCTGGGTCTTAAAGGATGAATAAGATTAGACCAGGCGGCGGATGGGAGCATTCCAAGTTGGAAGAAACAAGTCAGCCCATACATGCCAAGTTTTAAAAATCAGACTTTTAAAAATGTTTTAGTTCAAAAAGAGTTAAGTTTGCAAAGCCTAACATGAAATGAGATCACAAACTGGATGCTTCCTTTCTTACCAGCCTGTCCTTCTCCCACGCACCCTAGATGTTTAAGAAGCGCATGTAATAAGGAGCAGAGGACGGACAGCCCCTTGGTAGGAACAGAGAAGGTGAGAATCCCTCCGTAACTGAAATAAGACATGAAGCCAGCGCTACAGGCCTGTGAGGAGAGGTGCTATTGCAGAAAAGAGAAAAAGCACACTGCAATAATCGTACCTTTTTGGGCTGCTTTATTTTTTTTTTTTAATTTTTTTTTTAATGTTTTTATTTATTTCTAGGAGAGAGAGAGAGAGAGACAGCGTGAGCAGGGGAGGGTCAGAGAGAGAGGGAGTCACAGACTGAAACAGGCTCCAGGCTCTGAGCTGTCAGCACAGAGCCCGAGGCGGGGCTCGAACCCACGAACCGCGAGATCATGACCTAAGCATCAGTCGGACTTTTTTGGGCTGCTTTAAATGCAAGTTAATCTCTTTAAGAAAGCGGGTCTGCTATATGTGATAAAGGGTTAGTATACAAAACTCAGTAAAGAACTTATCAAACTCTAACACCCAAAAACCAAATAATCCAGTGAAGAAATGCGCAGAAGGCATGAATAGACACTTTTCTAAAGAAAGCATCCAGATGGCTAACAGACACATGACAAGATGCTCAACATCACTCATCATCAGGGAACTACAAATCAAAGCCACACTGAGATACCACCTCACACCCATCAGAATGGCTAAAATGAACAACTCAAGAAACAACAGCCGTTGGTGAGGATGAGGAGAAAGAGGAATACTTTTGCACTTGGTGGTGGGAAACGCAAACTGGTGCAGCGCTCTGGAGAACAGTGTGAAGTATGGACAGCATGAACAGTACGAAGGTTTCTCAAAAAGTTAAAAATAGAACAACTTTATGACCCCAGCAACCGTATTACTAGGTACTTATCCAAAGAACACAAAACTGCTGATTCAAAGAGGCACATATACCCTGTTGTTTATAGCAGCACTATCAACAGTAGCCAAATTATGGAAAGAGCCCAAATGTTCAGCGAATGATGAATGATAAAGAAGATGTGGTATGTAAACACATACATACATACACACACACACACAATGGAATAAACTTGGCCATCAAAAAGAATGAAATCTTGCCATTTGCAACAACATGGATGGGACTAGAGTCTATTATACTAAGTGAAATGAGTCAGTTAAATAAAGACATTATCATATGACTTCACTCATATGTGGAATTTAAGAAACAAAAGAGATGAACACAGGAGAAGGGAAGGAAAATAAGATAAAATTACAGAGGGAGGCAAACCATAAGAGACTTTTAAATACAGAGAACAAACTGAGGGTTGCTGGAGGAGCTTGGGGGGGATGGGCTCAATGGGTGATGGGCAGTAGGTAGGGCACTAGGGAAGAGCACTGGCTGTTTTGTCTGTAAGTGATGAATCACGGAATTCTACTCCTGAAACTAACACTACACTCTATGTTAACTACCTTGAATTTAAATAATAAAAGCGAGGGTCTGGGAAGAAAAAAGCCTGCAAAGTGCTATCAACTACAGGGTCTTTAAGAGTTCTGCTCTGTGCTAGGACCTATTGGTCAGCAGGGAGGAGACTAAAGAGAAATGAATTTCCTTTCAGTGACAAAGTCACACTGGCACCTGAGTGGAGGTGACGACTTCGTGTTTTGTATTACGTCCCTCTTCTGAACCGGAGGGGGGAAGTGAGGGGGAAAGTAGGGCCCTTAGACCTGGAGAGGGAAAGGGGTTCTGGGAAGTCCCTGTCTTCAGCTGGGTTCTATGCAATGGCTCTTGTAGAATCAATGGATTCAAGTGCTCAAGGGAGGATGGCCGGCTAGTGGCTGAGAGATGAAGAGGACAGGACTCTGCTGGGTTTTCAGAGGTCCCAGAAGCTAACTACAGAGTTTTTAAACCACAGAGTTTAAAAACTTAAGGGAAATTTAGTTAGCAAAGCCTAATACAATAGGTACTGCTTTGCTTATTCATTTTTTATGAAATAAAGTTAATTCATTCATATTTCACGTATGTGTGAATGTACGTGTGTGTGTGTGCATCTGTGTGTGTAAGAGACAGAGAGGTTAAAAAAATAAACTAAGCGTCTGGATTGTGCTCACTCTTTCCTTTTCTTTGAGCCATCTGTAAGTAGAGTTAAGTTGCAGAAGAATTTTTAAGAAGGCATGTGTTGGCAATGTCCTCTTTTATTCTTTATTATTCCCCATGTAAAAGAAAGGCGTCTTCTGAGCCCCACGTGGCCCCCAGGCCTCCGCCCCAGGTGTGCAGGCTGAGAGACGCGGTGCAAGACTGCTGTGGGCTCACGAGGCTCACCTTCTGGCTTCCAGTGTGGGGTCTGCTGCTAACTTACTGCATGAACACGGGCTGGTCACAGGTTTCGCAGGTAGGAACGAAAAGCCACCATTTGGAGCTTAGATACTTTTCATGGCTGTTTCCTTGTCTAATGTGACCTCTGACTCAGTAGCATGATATTATGTTATAGAAATGTTTTCATCCTCCTGGGTTTTATATATTCACATTGTAGAGCCACTGTAATAATAACCATGCCCCATCTAGTGTCAGAACAGGGAATACTGGTACTGGAGTGCGCAGTGAGGACCGGCCCTCTGCTTTCCAGGGCTTCAGGGTGCAGGGTGCCAGTTGTCCAGAAGGCTGCCTGGGTGGTCTTCGTTACAGCTCACTGACCCACCTTGGTGACGCAGGACATTTTTGAAAAGGCTTGGCTTTGCAACTTTGAAGTGTGATGTACGACACAAGCGCAATGGGACTTTTATTAAGGTTGCACAGAATAATCTTCCCTATTACTTTTACTGGCAGCTACGGCCGTAAACACAGAAGAACTTCAGGGCGCTGGCGATCAGAAGGCAGTACCTTCCCCCTGGACGATGAGAAGAGAGTCTGGGTGCACCGCAAGCAATGCAGCCGCATTCTGGCAGCTCACTGAGACTTTCGCAGACAAAAACCTGGGGGTTTGGCAGGGTTTCAAGGACTTCACCTTTCCCTTTTCATTTCTTTCTTTCCAAACGCTCTCACAAGGAAAGCGTGTCTGATCGTTGGCGGCTAACCACGTGCTCTGGGAACAGCCCAGGTTGTGTACCATCCTGTCCTTCCCCTGACTTGGTACCGTCTCACGGTGAAGACAACGAGGGAGGGAACGGACAAACACTGGGACAATGCATGTGTCCAAATCGCCGTGTACAAGTCGCTTCATTTTGGAACCTGCCTCCCTCTCGGAGGGACATCAGGTCCGTTCGGCGAATACTTGTGCTGTGTCTGCTGCATGCCAGACGCTGTCTTAATGATGTCTGGGCTAAGTGAACATAATGAGTCCGAATGCAGAAAATCTCCATACTGCCGCCTACCCTGCCCACAGCCCTGTGACCTAGATTACTAGAAGCACGTTTCACTTCTTGTGACCAAGAGGCAGAGGCTTTCCTCCTTGTCTATTATACTTAAGCCCGATTCCCTTGATGGTTGGAACTCGTCCCAGCAGATGCTTACCTTTCAGAATTCTCAAATAGTGCCTGGGCTGATGGCTGTAAAAACTCACCTGCCCATTGACCTGCTTAGATCTCTTCTCGCTAAGCCCGCTGTGTCTCTGTGACCTCCATCACTGGTCCGCCTTCAGTCCTTACCTTCCAGCCAGACACGGAATTCTATGATAGACTAGCCCAATTCAACTGCTGCCTCACCCTGCACTCTGGCTTGCCAGTCCCCACTGTGATCCACATTCCAAAAAATCACTTGATTCGAAGCTGCCCCAAGTTGTCCTTAGCTCCACAGCTCCATATTCCTGCTCCATGATCTTCATGCCCATCCTGAGAACAGTGTGTCCTTTGACTGGGTTCAGGGTGATGATCTCTGTTCAGCCCCGACGACCTCAGCTCAGGTCCGGCAAGCTGAGGTGTTCTCGAGTACGTCCACTACCTGGTAACCAGCAGCTCCAGAGGCTCAAATGGAAAACTGGCAAATGAGATTTGCCTTAGAAGGCCACCAGAACACAGTGATCTTTGATTAATGCTGAAGAAAGAAGACGTCTTGAATATTCTCTGAACATCGAGACTCGTGCCTGGTACATGATGGGGCCTCACAGAAACTTTTGGCAAGTTATATAAAGATACCTCTTAAATAACAAGTTGTAAACATTTGGAGTTGTGATTGGATTTCGTAAGCTCCTTCAGGTTATAGGCTCTATTGATATCCCTAGAGTCCAGCACAGTGCCTGGTGTACAGAAGAGTTGATAAATATTTGTTGACTTAAAATGACTTGGTAGAGAAAAGTATGTCAAAGGCACTTTTGGAGGATGTCCAATTTCCCAGGAATCCAGATGCAGTAGGACATCTTAAGATGCCCAGATAAAACTATCTGATTGGTTGGACCCCTAAATCTACAAGCTACAGAATTGAGGCACTAGAGTCTGTGAGTGTATGCTATGGGTATGAACCACAACAAAAGAGGAGTAGGAACTCTTAAGTGACCTAATTTACATTTCCCTCCTGCTAGGATCCTCTGTAGCTTCAGGTTTGGCCTGAGATGCAAGAGATCTTCTGAACAGCTACTGACTCATAAGCGAAACTAGGAGGCTGGGGTTGGCCACTAGTCTCTGATGTCTGAAACACGTATCACCATGAAACAGCCAGCTATGGGCCCTCTAATGGAGCGAACCATGGCTGCCAAAACAAATGGAGGGCAAGGGTCCAAGAATGTAAAGCTCTTAGTGAATGGTGTAAAGCTAGTGGTTTAGAATGCTTAATTTTTTGTTATAGTTGAAGCTATCCACAAATGCAGGTAACAGGGTACTTAAGTCATTTAAGGGTGCAAGATTTTCAAATTATATTAGAGTGTGTTAATGCTCACTTCACAGAAAATATAAAGCATCCATTTTTAAAATACTCGTAGCAATTAAAGCTTTTAATTGAGCATAAAAATATACAGATATAGAAATGTTTAGTCCTCGCTGTCGTTCCTGACGGTCCTCTTCAGAGATAAATTTCCACAATGGATGTTTCAATTAAGACAGTAATATTTATTGAAAGGTAAACCATAAATGCATAGCCACTGGAAACATTATTGAACAGAAGTAATTTATACTACAGCTGGTGCACTGCATTTTAGCCCCGTTTTGATTTTATCAGCATTTGTCAATTAATCAACGTGAACCTTGTAAAACATGTTCTCTTATTAGTGGAAACAAGCGATTGCTTGCAGGCTTTGAAGGAAAGGTCGTTTAATAATTTGCTAATTGTGCAAAGATAGACTGAAATTTAAAAAGAAAGAAATTCCCATTCCCCCTGTGCCTAAATGTGACTTTAAGTTTAACCTTGATAACTTAAGCGTGGTCAACGGTTCCATTTTTGTGTTTTTAGCAGAGAAAGATTAAGACAGAAAGTATTCTGAGGTTTTCAAATTTAAGAAACTATCTGCTGTCACCTTTGTTGTTTCAAAAGAGTTGCTAGCCTTGAGGGTATAGTTATAAGCAAATCAACTATATTTTCTTGGCAAAAAAAAAAAAAAAGAAAAGAAAAGGAGGAAAGATAAAGCAAAAGAAACAGAAAATAAGAGCCATGCAGTGGCAATGTTCTGTTTCTTTCTCTTTTTGCTTTTTTATTTGCCTCTGCTCATCCTTCATTCTGCTGGATGAGATGTCAGCTCCTGCTTCTGACTGCTGGTTCATTTTAAGTTCCGTAAGTGAGAAGGGAGAGGAGTCAAGCTCTCTCCAGGCAATCCAGGCTTCAGCACACTCACCCACCCCTCCCTCCCCCTGCACCCAGCACCCAGCACCTGGCACCCAAGAGAGTGCTTCAGCTTCAGGCACCACCACCAAGTATTCCACGGTCACCCACGGGCCTCCACGAAGTTTCAAATGGGCAACATACCTCCGGGAGCAAGTTCTACACGGGGGTCTGCAGGGCTGAATCGAGAAATCCGCACCATCTTAGAGGTGTCGGTGAGGCTGAAGAGGAGATAGCACGCCTTGAGGCGTCTGTAGGCTATAAGAGTTTTGTACGGAGTTCACAGAGACAACAGTTGTGGAAGGGAGATGGGTCTTGCCGGACCCAGTCTGGGCAAACTGCTCTACTGCAAAGCTCCTTTTATAAGAGTTCGGAGGCCCAGCTTGCTCTCTGCCTGCTCAAACTGGCTTATCAATCCATTCCATTCCATTCTGTTCTCTGTGCTAAATAAGCCATTATGTCAGGCACATTTCCCTAAGCAGATGCAAACACTCTTTTCCTGTGTGAGACTCCCTTGGGCAAATTAGGTTTCTTGGAAAAGGGTCAAGGAGCAATCAAACAAAATACCTACTGAGAAACAAGGCTGTGGGTTCAGGGGATGCTGTCAGTCATGCAGGCTGCGGGCTGCGAGTCAAATTTTAGGCACTGCCTGGGCAGCAATACTGAATTTGATAGGGCCGGTGATGGGGAGCAAAGTTCTGATATCCGCAGCCAAAGCTTCTTTTTATGGTCATAACCAAAGGTTTATTTCTTTCCAGTTTTATTGAGGTGGAACTGGCAGAAAAAAAATGGTATATATTGAACATATTCTTGCATGTTATATATATTATATATGTACTATATATTATATACATAGTAAAATAGTTACCACAATAAAGTTAGTTAACACATCCATCAACTCACATAGTTACCTTTGTGTGTCTGTGGTGAGAAGGATTTAGGTCTTATGGAAAAAAACTGACAGTCATAAGACAATGGAAAATTTCCTCGTCTAATCTTTCTAATTAAATGCTGCTAATCAAATTCCAATTTCTTAATTACACCGTACTAAAACTTTTATAAGGGAAAAGTTACCATAAAATTGCCATCTTCTGTTCTCATCATCTTATCTAACAAATGTGGGATATTTCTGAAATAAATACTCATTTTTTTTCTTTGAGTCATAGGCACAAGAGTCCCTTTTATGTTCTTTTAATATTTGCTTTTATTAACGTCAGTTTCAGTTAGCTCACGTCCATATATCAAGATTCTTTTCAAAATAGAAGAGATAAGAAGCAAATGCAAACATGGGAAGGGAAGAGGCTGGGGGTCATAACAGCCACTCCCCGGTAGGAGTTATTTCCACCTAGAACACATATACCATAGTTCGATGCCACAGGGGAAAATGAATGGATGTGGATGGCAGGTTTTCATTTGTTTCCCTGACATTCTGTAAATAAGTTTGTGTGTTTCAATTCAAACGGTTCCATCATCTGGGAGGTCTTAATCATTTGTAATGGCAGTTTCTGAAGTGTTCAAAGCTTGAGCTTAAGGAGTATTGGCATTCAACGTAGTTATACTACCTTAAGCAGGTTTACAACTTTGTTCGTGGTTATCCTTGATCATCTTTATTTAAAAGTAGGTTCAGGCTGATGAGGTGGCGTCAGCGTGTTAGTCATGTCCCACCAGGACTTCTGGTTCCGCTGGGCAGCCTCACACTCCAATTGGCGAGGTGAAGGGGGAATGGTGGCCGGTGGCATGAAAACTAGAAACCATGTTTAAAAATGGCAGGCTTGTTTTAAAATTTTGGATTTTGGTTTTCTTCAGGAATGGGGAGGCCAGCATTTTAGGAGATGCTTGCCAGCGGAGGAGGGGGCATACCTGGCCGAGACAGACCAGGCGGGGCCACTTGCGGAGGCACCAGGGTCGGTTGAAATAAGGGGATTGTTGGTCAGAGGCAATACGTGGGGGAAAGAGGAAACAAACTTTTTCTGTGGTTTCTGCAGGAAAGGCAAAGCCAGGCCAGGAAAGAGGTTTAGGTTTGGCTAGTTTGAGTCCTGTCAGTGGGTTCTGCTGTTTAGGGTTGGTTCCTAATTGTCCAGTACCTGGCCCTGGGGTGATTTAGGGAGGGAGATAACGTTCAGGACTTGAGAGCCTGGTAAAAGGAGGCTGGTGGGAGCGCGGACTGAGGATTGCTTGATCTGCATATCAAAAGGGTGTTCCTAGGCCCGTTGTTTGATATCTGCAGGAATTAGCTAACCCTGCAAGGACAGTGCCTCCCCTAGGAACTCCAAGACCCTGAAAATGTCAAAGTATCATAAAATACAGAAAACAAAAAACATGATTAATGCAACCCTGTCTGAAACACTGCTATAACAAGCGTAGAAATAGAGCTTCTCAGACTCTACTGTGCATAACAATCACCAGAGTATTTTGTTAAGCTACATTCTGATTCATTAGATCAGGTTGGGTTTGAGACTTTGCATTTCTAATGCAAAGTGCTGCTGGGACCACACTTTGAGAAGTCAGGGGTAAGAATTTTGCTAAAAGTCCTCCCTCTAGGTCACCTTCTGCAGAGAAAAGGGAAAGACTTAACAGTTACCGAACCCTGCTGTGAACCAGATACTTCTAGGCACTGAATATTCAGACTTTACCTTGATTCATTTGGACGACATTTTAGGCTCACAGGAAAAATTATCCCAGTTTTATAAGTAACAGAACTGAGGCTCCGGGTGGTTCAGTAACCTGCCTTGGGTCACACTGCTAAAAGTACGAAGATGTGAGTGCATCTGACCTAAAAACTTTTTTTTTTTGGTCCCGACACAAGTACAAATGGTACTACTTTGATGAAAAATAAAAAGTCTCTGCTGGGAAAGGCTTCATAAAGTATAGGAGCACCTGGGTGGCTCAGTTGGCTCAGCATCCAACTTCAGCTAAGGTCATGATCTCACAGTCTGTGGGTTTGGGCCCCACGTCGGGTTCTGTGCCGACAGCTCAGAGCCTGGAACCTGCTTCAGATTCTGTGTCTCCCTCTCTTTCTGCCCCTCCCCTGTTCACACCCTGTCTCTCTCTCTCTCAAAAATAAATAAACATAAAAAAATATATATATAAAGTCCATGGACTTGAATCACAGGGCATTTACAACTTGACTTCTGAAAAAAAGGGAAATTGTAAATGGTGTTCATTATCTCAGGACCAGATATAAATAACTAAATAACTTATAGTTTATAATAGCTATTTGAGAAACACTTTTTAAATGTTTCCATTAAACTGGGGTTTTTAAGAAGTGATGCACGTACATGGTAAGATATATGCAACACAAGTTTGTCTTCTTCCCATGTGCCCGTAGTTCTATGGCTCAGACAAAACTACTGTTAAGTTTGTGTAGCCTTCTAGAAAATCTGTACAAATAGTAACATTCTATATAAATAATAAACTTTTTCATACAAATTCATTCATACAGTTATTTTAAGGCCCTGGGGGGAAGAGCAGTAGATAAAACACACAAAAGCCCTCATGTACCTTATACTCCAGTAGGGAATATAGACCATGAACAAACAAGGAAAATATATGGTGTGTCAAATAGGGATAAATGCTAATGAGAAAAAGGGGGAGCAGGGGTGCTTACACTCATAAATGCAGTGGTTAAAGAAGACCTCATTGAAAAGATGGTATCTGTGCAGTAAAGACATGAAGGAGATCATCCTATTCCACACTGACTTTTCCCTTTCAGCAGCGTATGTTAAAGACCTCACCACATCAGAACTGGACAGGTCTACCTTATTCTCTTTAATGACTCCACAGTATTCCACTGTTTGCATATAGGAATGTTTCTGATTAATCCTGTTATGTCATTTGTTAAGATGTGGGGAATGTGGTATAAAGCCTGAGGAAGTAGAAAGGGACTTACATTAGGTATGAAAAGCCTGCGGATGNAGTATTTCCAGACTGCCTTGTTAATATTAGCAGTTCGGCCTCATGAGAGGGTCTCCCTTTTCCTGTCACATCTTAGCCTATGCTACTGTCCACCAGGCACAGGGCAATGTCTAGAATCTCCTCTAGTGGGGGGTCAACATGACACCTTGCTTGCAGTTTTCCTCAATGCTAAGCTACCTGTAATCCTTGTAGAGTCAAAAAAGAACACCCTCCAGGTGACAAGTTTTATACATCTCCCACAAAGGAAGCATCAGCAAAAATTTCAGGGAGCAGTTAATCCCCTGGGCTCTGAACACATCTTCTCCCTTAGGTGAAAGCTCATAAGCTTTCTTAAAACAAAAACAAACAAAATCCCTACCTTCCAGTAGTATTTATTTATGTAGATGCAGATGTTTAACTCTGAGCCATATGACTGAACAGATTTCACATTTAATGAAAGATTAATTTATTCATTTAATTATTATCTGAGGCAGTACCTGGATTATGTCAGTACTCTGCCAAGCTCTGTAGGAGGAATAAATATCAGTGCAATATGGCTCCTGCCCTTGTCACCTTCTAGCCTTTTAACAAAGACAGGACAAGTAAAACAAAACAAAACAAACCCATGACTGTGGTAAGTGGTGCCAAAGACAATATGACAAGAATTAAAACAAAGAGGAGAATGCCATGATCCAAAGCCCCTCAGAGGCCCCTCGGAGAGACATCGGAGCACGCAGAACAGGTAGGCATAAAGTGGAACAAGGGAACTTTGGGAATGGGTGAGTGTGTGTGTGAATATGTGTAGGTGGAAGGTGAGCAAAGGTCCAAGTGTGGAGAAATACAGATGCTGTAAAGGTACCAGGCAGTGGCTCTGTAGAGCTTAAAGGCAGAGTGGGGGGCACGGTTGTGGATGACAGGCAATGCTAGTTGGAATGAGACTGCACAGGGTCCTAAAGCCCCTACTTTGCTAGTGGGTGTGGGATCAGTAAATTAGTTCTGAAAGACATCCCCCCAAAAGCATCATCAACTTCTTCTGTTTCTGTTTTTGCTTTTTTAATAGGTGGAGGGAGATTGTACACTGGGGTTTTACAACCTCTATTTCTGATTCTAGTAATTTTTAAAAATCAACTCAACACCTATGAAAATAATGTATGCCTATAGTCTAAAAAAACAAACAGGACTATTATTGTACTATAAGGCATATGACTGAAAACAGAAATCCCTTAGGTCACCTGTCCCCACCACTCCTTCCCGCTCCGCAGAGGAGACCATGTTTTTGTTTGCCTTTCTTATGAAAGATAGTTGTTTGTCAGAGTGAGCTTACTATGCAGGTTAAGGCTTTTGCCTCACCCAGTTAGCTATGCTCAGTCTGATAAATCTGTGGGCTTGTCCAAAGGAGAGAGGCTGACCGGTAACTAACCCATCCCTTCCCACAATGATGTTGAATCCTGTCATGAGAGAGAAAACTATCTTCAACTTGCAATCTGATGTTTAATTTCATATATTTAAGTAATGTGCACATACGGATATTTCTTAGATTGTCATTTAAGAGATGAGAAAACTGTATCACCCTTATCCCATCACCACCTCTTGACAAGCTCCCCCTCCCCAATCCCTCCATATGTTAAAGTAGCAATTTGGGGTTAAATCAAAATTCTGTTTACAGAATTACAAAATGTGTTTATAAAGTTTACATTGTTAGGACTATATAATAATTGTTTACTACACGTGTAAGAATACTCTTCCTATCTTATTCTAAATTTCATTTTTCCTGGCGGCCTTTTTTTCTTTGGGGTGTGTGTGTGTGTGTGTGTGTGTGTGTGTGTATCTATTACTGCTCCTGGACTTTTCAAAGGAACTTTAAAAGCCTATTAAACCATTTTTTGTTTTTGTTTTTGTTTTTCCATGATCAAAGTCATTAGTTAATCTGTCACATCTATTCTTCCCTCGAGGAGCCGCCCATCAAGTCTGTCTGGTCTAGCGGTTTCCCAGGCCAGCTGCCCACCTGTTGTCCTGGGGCTTCTTTTTAACACCATCTTGCGAAATCCCTGCGCCTCTCGCCTGTGTTGGGTCCCCCGTTTCCTGGATCCCATGGTTTCCTCTTTCTTGATTTACATCCTCATTTTTGTAGAGCACATTCTCTAGTAGCTTCCTGAGAAAAGGTACACGGGAGGTAAATTCGTTGAGACCTTCCTTGAGTGTCTGAAAATGTCTTAATTCTACTCTGGCGCTTGCTAGTTAAGCTTGTAATTGAATGCTAAGTAAAAAGTCATTTCCCTCAGAATTCTGAAGGCTGAATTGTCTTCTAGCTTCCAGTGTTGCGCTTGAGGGGCCTGGTGCCATTGGCATTCTTGATCTGTTCTATATGACCTCTCTTATTTCTCTGGAAGGTTTTGGAATCTTCTTTGTAATCCCCGGTGTTCTAAAATCTCATACTAAAGAATCTCAGTGAGGATTTTTTCCTAGTCATTGCTATGGACCCTTTAAATCTGGAAATTCCCATTGTGCCATTTGAAATTTTTTCTTACATTATTTTTAAATACTTGACTACTCACCATTTTTTCCCCCCGTTTTCTCCTTCTGGAACTCCCATGGTAAAATGCTAAACCTCATGGACGGATCCACATTTCCTATCTTCTTTTCCCTCTTTCCCTATTGACCTTTGATGTCTGTTAAGCTACTTCCTAGAAAGTTTGCTTCACTTTGTTTTTATTTATTTGTTTATTTATATTTTTTGCTAAGTTTAATTTCTAGGACCCCTTATTTTTGGACTGTTCCTTTTTTCTTTTTTATAGAATGCACTTTTTATTTCATGGATGTAATACTGTCCTCTCATCTTTCTAAAGATACTTAGGTTTTTAGAAGTTTTTCTTCTACTTCGGAGTTATCTATATTTTCATTGAGTGCCCCCTCCCAATTTCTCTGTTTTGATCTCTATATTTTATTATATATTTTATGTTGGGAGCTATACCCAGATATCTGATGATTATTTATATTTAAGGCACACACACACACATGTATGCACATACACACATACCTAGGAACCGTGAGTCCCTAAAAGACTGACCAGAAGCTTCAAGTCGGGGCAGGGCATTTTTATTATCTGGCAGGCATCCTTGTGAGGTAGCCAGTGGGGAATCCAGCCATTTTGATGAGGACTCCAAATGCCAGTCAGATCATTTCTCGGAGTTGTTCAGTTTCTCTACATCAGGATCCTTCAAACTCGTGCCTGACGAGCCTGTCCCTGGCTCTGGGCGCCCTGAAGCTGTGCTTAGTCCAGGAGAGTCTAACCTGCTGTCTGTGGAGTTTCATTTAATGCCCCCAGCTTCACCTCTCTGTCCTGGGTCCAGCTTCCCTAAGACTGATCTCTGAGATCAGTGAGACTACGCTTCAAGCCCCCAGCATGGATGGAGAACTGTCGTGACAGTGTGATGCAGGGGGAGGAACACCATCTCACAACTCTCTATACCACCTTCCACCAATGACTGCTAACTATTCTATAACTCCTGTGACCAAGCCCCTTTTGTCTCACCTTCATACCCTTCCAAGCCTCTCCAGGGGCCTGCGGAATGAATCTGCAGGCTTCTCCCAGTATGTCTCAGCCCCCTCCTCCATCAGTGTGCCATCTCCGCAATATCTGGTGACATCTCTTAATTAGCATCACCTCCTCCTTGGTTTGGTCTCTTTTGCTCTCATTCTCTGCTTATCTTTTTGTAGCATTTTTGATTTTAGGGAGATTTATGGAATAAAAAGATATGAATGCATGTGTTCAATCTGACAGAACACAAGTTTTCAGTCTTATTCATTTTTCTTGGGTTTTACATACTTATTATATACTCAAGTCTAATATGTTTTTCCAGAGAATTTTAGGTTTACCCAGAATCAACTACTAGCTACCAGCCAACTATTTTCAGGGAGGATGTCGCCAAAATAATTTAATTCTATATTATTTTCAAGGGAGTGTCATGCAAGGTGAGTTGAACCCCTCTACAAATTTATGTTTATAGTGTCTCATTGTTATCTTGGCTGCAGATGTTTGGACCAATAATCAATTTGAGGTAGATATCACATCAATTTTTTAGTACGCAGGAAGAAATGTAAGAAGGAAGGAAGAGAAGTGAGGAGGAAGAGATGGGTGGATAGAGTGGGGAAGAAAATAAAAGAAACAGACATCAAGAAAAGGACTTAAAAAATAGCAAGATGACTGGCCCAAATAACTATTTTAAGAAAAGCTAAGCTTATTAAGTAAGAAAAGAGATTGCAGACAAATCATCTAACTTTAAGATAACTCTAAACAATGATCACTCACTAGGAAGGCAGTCAACTGATTAAATCACTAAATGTTTACTGTGAAACTCCATTTACTTATCATTCATTTGTTCATTCAACAGCATGTACGCAAAATTCATATAGAAACCACCATTATCCAGAAAAAACAGTCCACATAAGAGATTCTCACAATTATATACCCAGATTATCTTCAGATTCTGTTCTTGTCTTCTTTTTGCCCTGAACAGTATCTGGTTTTGGTTGAAGAATGTATGCATATATGTATGTACTAATGTATATTGTACATATTTCTTATCTCATTCCCAAAATAAATTTAAGTCAGTTTGCTGGTTATCCTTTTAGTATATTATTTTTCTGTGTACATTTCTTACAAATTTGTCTACCTGAAATGATGTAATTCTCTGTATACTATGCCATACTCATTTATGGGCCAATAACTTTTTTAAAAAAATAACTGTTTTCAACAACAATGCTTCTAGTGCAGCTGTGATCGTATCTTTGAGCTTGATAAGATGGAAGACTTTGTGGTCAGGCTGACCTTGTTTTAAATCCTAACTCTTCCATTTGCTGAATGTACGACCTTCAGAAAGATAATAATCTGCCCAATAGGAAAACAGATACAGTATTATCTATTTTGCAGGGTTTTATGAGGGTTAAATCATATAATGCATAAAAAGAACCTGACATATTGGAGGTGCCCAATAAATAAAAGCTATTAAAATCAGAGCATAAGGAGAACCTTTAGCTCTCTAGAAGTACATCTTTTCTAAGTGAATAGTTTTCACTTCCATTCTTAGGCATCACATCACTGGTAAGCTGGTCCATTGGAAGCAACCTGTGAGTTACCGAGCATTGATGGGGATAAGTTCTTAAAGGCAATTAGGGAAAGCAATATAAACATGGAGGGTGATGGCAGTGGGAAACAGGTGGCCTGGAAAACAATTAAAGGAAATACTTGAATCTGGATCAGTTTCTTAACCTTTTTGTGACACAGTTTATTTAACTGGGAAATTGGGAGGTTGGATGGAGTTCTTCCAAATATTGATGATAAAGAGTTCTATAGTTAGATAGTTTTGGAATATGTGTTTGTCTCGTCCTCCCCCATCCAAAGTACCAGTCTGGTTTTGTTTTACCTGGAGTATTACAAGCTTATTTGCCTACAGATCATCCCTATTTTTTTTCAGGTACTACTTAAAATACTTTGAGAAGGGTGAGCAGCTGACCTGCAACTTCCCATTCTATAATGTTTCTCTGAGTTTTATGAACTCAGCTAAACATTCTAGTTAAGGGGGAAAAAGGAGAACATCATGTGTCAAAAGCTTTATTTGTGGATGGTTTCTTCTGCAGCAGGCAGCATATAACTTTTAGAGTGGGAGAAACTAAACATTTTTAAGTTTGATGAACATCTCATCTGCACGGTACCATCAACATCTCTGGCCAACAGCACACTGACTCAACTTCTGCCAGTTCATTGGATTTGATTTGGTCATGAAGACAGTCAGATTCCTGGGACACATCTGGCAATTTTGGCAACCAGTGAATGAAATGAATCAACAGGGTAGTGATCGGACTGGCTGTTCAGTGATCAACATGACCTGAGTGAAAAATAACTATGGGATAAGTTAATCTTTAGGCTGCGGGACCAACCCAAATGGGCACTCATGGTGAAAACTTCTTAATGCTACAATTCCTAAAACAAACTGCCAAAATTATTTACTTCTAAAATGCTTTCACTTTTTCTATCAACCTACCAACATTTACTTTTTTCTGAAAGGAAAAGGCTGTGCTATATGTTGCTGGGAATAAAAAGATATATAGCAGGAAAGAGGCCAAAGAACCTACCAGAAAACTATCCAGGAGCCAGATGCTCGGTCAGTAACTTTCCACATAGCCTTCAATAAGTCTTTGTTTTCTTTCTTGTAAAAATAACTATACTCAAGGAGCTTATAGCTAAGTTGATTATATTTACAGATTTGGGATTTTCATTTAATGCCTTCTTATATTACAAAATCATTCTTAATTTCTCTACATAGCAGAGATAAAAGTGAACGAATATTTTGATGTTCTTTAATTAATTACATGAAATAAAGCCCCCTCCTTCATCTTAATTGCAGGAATTCTAACACAACCTGTTGCAATGTCTCTTTCCCCTCAAGGCTGCCAAGGTTTTAAAGTGTTCTAATTATTTCTCCTTCCATTAAATACTATGCCTTAAAAACATGCTTTTCCTTCTTCTCAAAAATAAATTTATCAAGAAACAACACTGTGGAATCCAAGGAATGAGTGTGTTGGTGGTAGGCTGGCCAACGATCCTGGTTTGTCCAGTATTGGTGGGTTTCTCACCAGGTAGGGCTTTCTGGGCTAAAAGTGGGACAGTCTCCAACAAACCCTGACACTGGGTCACCCTGGTTTGTAGCTTGAGAGATCTGGATGTGGCACTGGATGCCTGCATCAAAAAATTGCAATTTTAATCCCCCCATTAGAATGTTTCTTCTTTCATTGCCAAGCAGCTGTAGAAAGCAATCAGACACCAGATGGATGAATGAATTTAATGACCTTTAAGTTTCCTGTACCCCAGTGGTTTTCAGTTCTGGTTTCTTACTAGAATCATCTGGTTAGCTTTTTAAAATGATGTTATTCCCTGATTTGGTCTGAAGGTGAATCCCAATCATCAGAATATGTATTTAAATTTCCCCAGTTGATTCTAATATTGGCTTGGGCTAAAAAACACTGCTTTACATGCATTCTGAGATTCAAACTAGAGGTCTAGTAAGAGTCATTCAAAGAAAAGAGAAATCTCCTTTACGAGCTCTGACTTTTTAAATATTACATGCAAGTTTCCATTTCACATTTAAAACAAATGGGAACCCACAAACTGACCTTACATTTATTCACGATATATACATTTCTGTCTTATGTTTTCATTCTGACCAACAATCACCATCTATTGACTTTCTCTTTTTTCTATTATTTTTTTTCCACAAGAAGCTGTTTCTGGCACTATGGGGCCACAGAGATTTAAAACTCAAGTTCTCTGTATGACACATGACAGGTGACTAACTTTATGGAGCCACCAACCTCAAGAGGAGATCAAAGAGGAAATGGTTATGGCCCAAGATGGCTGGGAGAGTGGCAGGTAGGGTTTAAACAAGGCCTTGAGGACTGGATGCAATTTCAGTGAGAAGGTCAAGAAAGGCATTCCAAGTAGGGAGAAAGACATTTTTGGGGTGGGTAAGAAGCAAATATAAATATAATAAAAATAAAATAATGCAAATATATATACAAATCATAGAATTCACATTCTGTGCCATGCAAACCATATCTAGGGAGGCACATAGCTCAAGATGAGTCCAGCTGTGGAGCAAGGGGTCATAATTATCCAATTACTTTTTCGGTGGTGACCACCCATGATGCTGAAAAGGAGAACTGGACCGGCAGATGAAATACCTGGTTCAGGACAGACATAAAGACAGGCTTGTAGAACAAGCCACTGAACAGCAGTGGCGAAGTCCCTTCCCTCTCTCATGCTGGGCCCACTGAAGAGACCTAACTGCCCAGACATCAAGGCAGACACTCCAGCAGTCATGGCTGAACTCTTGAGATTCCCATGCTAGACAATCCAATGACTATTTAACATTGAAGGAATACAGCTGGAACAGAGCTCAAGCAAAATTTATGCATTAGTTATCATGTTATGTGATTATCAATCATTGATTTTCAATTACTTTTATAATGCAATGGCCTTTCCTCTGGATCTCAGAACTAAAGCACTACTGGTCCATTTGTCTTTGCCCCCTAAAATAGTTGATTTTCCTATTTATTCCAATATCTGGTCTTCATGCAAGATATTAACTAAATGTCAATGAATGATCTGAGTATGCATCATCTCAGGAAGTCAGTTGGCAAAATTAACATTTAGAAGTAGGCACCACTGGTTATTTCACACATTATTAACTTATATTACAATTCAAATAAGCTTACAGCTGGCAAAAAAAAAATCTCTTCTGTAAAGTGATCTCAAACATAATAGGCTTAATCAGAGATAAATTAAATTAGGCAGCCATGCATACTACAGCATATTAATTCTGAGTAGTTATTAAATACATTTTCTGTTATCAGTGGTGTGAACAACATTATACGCAAACAAATTCTTCAAGAGGGTAGCAAATAAAGTTTATGTCTGGGATGCTACGTGCCTGACATTTTCTCCTGCCTTCTTATACTGTTAAATAATCTTTTCTGCTAATAGTGGCACTGGATTTAGCTCCCATAAACGAGTCAACTCCACTCCCAGACAATTAAGCAAAAGAACAGCAGACAAAACTGGCCGGGTGGTTTGGATTTTTCTGAAGGGAACTTTCTATGGCAATTTTTAAACGAAGGCATTAGTGAGTCATAGCTTGGAGTAAAATTGTCCAAAGTATAAGGCAGTGAATATTCATTATGTTAGAAAATGATGCATCTCATTCTGTGTTTTGGGTAACCTATGTTGTCTAAGATATTTAAACGAGGAAATTATTAAGGTTAAATGCTATTTTGTAAATAAGATCCTACCATTCTTTCTTTCCTTAAATAGTAGTAATCTAAGCCATCAACTAGCACTCAGATTTCATAAGCTAGCAAACGGTGCTTCTGAGGAAGAAAAGGATACATCTAAGCCTTTGTACACACTCACACCCTTCCTTGATATATCTCTGCCATATTATCTTGTTCTTTTATTAATCAACCCAAGCCCTTTAATTTCTGTGTTCAGAAGCAATTGAAATTACTAGGTATGACCACCCTCCCACCCCTAAGTCTGAGAAAAGCACTGGACATTCTCTGTGTTTTGCACATTTAAAACTCAATGTAAGGTGACAAGAACATTAAGCTGCCCAGTGAGCAAACTGTGAAACTAATCACTATCTGTTCTTATCCGTGGGTACAATAATTGGCAAATTAAAGTGCCTGAGGATAGCTAGCCCACCTGCATCAAAAAAGCATCACTTTAAGATGGCTAATGAAGATGAATGGACGCAGCTAGCTTTACTGACAACTCCTTCAAACGCCAGAAGACTGAAAAAGCAACATTATAACACCCATTTAATTTCCTGTAAAGTACACCCCATGTAGAATTCTTGTTATTTAAAGGAGTACAATCCAAAATAAAGGAGTAAAATACAAACTCTTTCAATATGTTTTATAAATATACTGGTTGAATTAAGGCTGTTATTACTTACTCCTCAAAACCCAATGCTTTCTGTTTTAAGCTGAAAAACTGGGACCAAACTTGCCTACTAAAATGTTGACTTTGGAGCTTTATGACAACTAGGTCCAAATGCATATAAATACCACAAAAAAGGAAATATCATAACTTTTAATAATCTTGCTACTGTTCATTCAGTCACCCATTTGTTTGATATGTACTGAATAACTACTATGTCCTAGGCACTTCTTGATATGTGGCAGAAAGAGATGAATGACGCCTCCTTAAGGAGCTTGTTAACCACTGGAGGAAAGATGCATACATACCCACAGCTAAGAGGGGCTACGTATTATTGTAGAAATACTGCCAGTGCACATTCCTCCCCTTATGGACTTCGGAGGGGAGAAGACTCTTGAGCTGAACTCTAGGATGATATAGAAGGCATAGAATGGAGAGATTTTGAGGTTCAACAAACTTGAGAAAAATCTAAGCTGAAAGAACAGCATGGGCAGAAACAACAAGAAGGTTATGGTCTGCTTGAAGGAAAGACATTGCCTTTACAATATATCAAGGAGATAAATACAGGAGGCAGGAGATCAACCGATGATGAAGATGCCTATGAAGGCAGGCAAGGGTGACAATACGAAGGAAACTGGAAGACATGTCAAGGAGTTCGGGTTTAATTCTATAGGCGGTTGTTTGCAAAGCTCATGCCAGATAACCTTAGAGTTGGGGGTGGGGAGGAGAGGCAGACTGAGCGGGCTTGGAGGGAAAGGGAGGCCCAGTAGTCAGGACTCTGGGTTCTACAACTCTACTTCAACCACAGAAGCTCTGCTCTGCTAGTATCTGTTTTATACCAGGCCTTCTTAATTTTTTAAATAACTTTTTAAATTTCAAATATTTTTAGACTTACAGAAAAGTTACAAAGATGGTATAGCGTTCCCATAAATGTCTCACCTAGTTTCCCCTAATATTAACATTTTATATTACCATGGCGCATGCCATCATAACCAAGAAACCAACACTGGTACACTGTTAGCTAAACTCCAGGCTTCATTCATATTTCACCAGTTTTTCCACTAATGTGCTTTCTCTGTTCCAGCATCCAGTCCAAGACACCACACTGCATTCGGTCATCATGTCTCTTTATCTCTTTTGATGTGTAATAGTTTCTCAGTTTCTCCTTGTTACTCGTGACCTTGACAGTCTTGAGAAACATTAGCCAGGTATTTTAGAGAAAGTCTATCACTTTGGTTTTGTCTACTGTTTTCCTCATGACTAGACTAGGGTTATGGGTTTTGGGAAGGTGGGGTACATTTTTCATCCTGTCATGTCAGGAGGCATGTAATATCAACCAGACTTGCCACTTGTGATGCTAACCTTAGTCACTAGTGTTTACCAGGATTCTCCTCTGTAAATTTACTGTTTTTCTTCTTCACATATTCTCTTATTTGGAAGTCAGTCACTAAGTCCAGCTCACACTGAAGGGGTGAGAGTAAACTTGACTTCCTGGTGAGAGCTATACATGTCTATATTATGTGGAATTATTTTATAAGGAAGCTTTGTCCCTTCTTCTCCAATTATTTATTTGTTCATTTATTTATATTAGGATGAACTCATATATTCATTTTATACTTTCAACTGTGATCCAATAGCATGTTATCTATTTTGTTGCTCAAATTGTTCAAGCTTTGGCCATTGGGAAGTTTTTTAGGTCAGCTCTTCTATCCCTTTGACACGCCTCCACTCTTTTGTTTTATGAGCACTTTTTGCTTTAGGGAATACCAAGTGCTCCAGGCTTCTACTGCGTTTTTGCTGCCTCAGCCCTAGAATCAGACATTTCTCCCAATATTACTAGTTCCTTTTATTGGAGAATAATGTTTAGAAACCAGTATTTGGGCACTGGTGTGCTAGCTGCCACTGGGGTGGCATTGCCCCCAGGCCCTGTCAGCAGAAGGAGCTAGGAAATTTATGTATATATTCAAGCCCAGGTATTCACATATAGCTACAACTGTTCCTATATCTGTCCATCTGTATATGCATTAGGCTAAACTTGAGTTCATATTTGACCTGTCCAACTCTAGTCCAGCACTAAAGGGTTCATTCTTTTCAGCCTTCCCTCCTTGCTTATTTGCAAATGCCCGACAGGGAGAAATCTGGCTCTCACCATTCATTTACGTTTTTGTTCAACTCTAGTATCTGAACCTTTTTTTTGAGAACAGATTTCCATTACTTTAAAATAATAGAAAAAAAAAAGCCTAAAAATAAATATTGTAAGAGAAGGTCATTAAATTGTTCCATGTATAAAAGTAACATAATTATATTTATATTTTTAGAAATGCTATCCTGAGATGAGTGAGAGATAGCTCCAAAGGGGCTGAGCCCTGAGGTAAGGATAGGTGTTTGGAAGGATGCTCTGATTCTCCACCTGGGAAGAACCCGCCACAGCTCTAGAAATACAGAAGCAGGAATCAATTTGAGAGAGATTTTAGTAGATTAATGCATGGAAGTGATTAAATGTGAGAAGTGAAAGAGCAAAGTCAGAGATGAATGTGGATTAAATAATGAGGTGCACAGTGTGCTTTTATCTGCATTAGAAAATACACAGAGAGGAAATGGTTTGGAAAGGAAATAACTGAGTCTGGGGCATTTTAAGTGAAATATCCAAGTCGACATGCTTCTAAGGCATCCTGGAATATGGTTCTGGATTTGAAGAGAGTTGTCTAAGATGTAGAAGTGAATTTCAGGGTCTGAAGCACAATAAGGAAGATGGAAAACTTTGGGACTGGATGAAAAGGCCAGGAATGCATGAAGAATAAGAAATAGAAGATCAGGGGCAATAGCCTATCCAACATTTATAGTGACTGAAAAATGCTGAATTGTAATACAAAGCATAGACAATGAAAAGGACTTTTGAATTATATAGGATATGGTGCTACATAAGTATAACAACATGTTTTTTTCTCATTATCATCACTGTAATAGTTCTGTTTTTACCAAATCATTTCATATTTCTTCTGGGCACATGGGACGGCTGTAATTCCCACCAACCCTTGCCTAGGTGTTGTCAAGGAATGTCAATTGCCACATGGAGCCCTAGCCCTGAACATCCTCCTGGGGATCCTGTACCTCATTGTCTATTTCACTGCTATCAGGTATACGATAAAGTGAAAGATTCAAGAATAAAAGAGAAGAGCTACATGAGGCACTTAACGGATAAATAATAAACTTCTGAAAAAATTAAACATCCATTAATGGTAAAACACTAATCAACCAGGAATGGAAAATAACTTCCAACCTGATAAAAAGCATCACTGAAAATCATACAGATAAAATCTTATTCAATTTTTAATACAGCAAAAGAGTCCTCATAAAATCAGGAGCAAGGCAAGGATGCCCCATCTCACCACTTCTATTCAACACTGTAGAGGGGGCATAAACCACTACCATGAAGGAAAAGAAATAGGGGATAAAAATTAGAAACAAACAAAAACTGTCCCGATGTGCATAGTTTACATTAAAAAATTCAGTGAAACCTACCAAACAAGAATTATAACTAGGAAGTAAATTTATGAAATCACAGGGCACAGTCTTATTCTTATATTGAGATATAATTCACATACCATGTATTTTACCCTTTTAAAGTGTACAGTTCAATGGTTTCTGGTATATTTACAAGATTGTACACCTGTTATCCTTATCTAATTTCAGAATATTTTTATCACCCAAAAAGAAAACCTGTACCATTATCACACCTCTTTCCCCTAAGTCCCTGATAACCACCAATCTCCTTCCTATCTCCATGAAATTACCTATTCTGAACATGTCATATAAGTGGAATTATATAATATGTTGTCTTTTGTGTCTGACTTCTTCCCCTTGGCATTTTGTTTACAAAGTTCATCCACATTGCAGCATGTATCTATATTTCATTCCCTCTAAAATTTTTTTTAAATGTTTGTTTTTGAAAGAAAGAGAGATGTGTGAGCAAGGGAGGGGCAGAGACAGAGGGAGACAGAATCCAAAGCAGGCTCCAGGCTGCTCGCTGTCAGCACATAGCCCCGCATGGGGCTCGAACTTGAGAACCATGAGATCATGACCTGAGCCGAAGTGGGATGGTTAACTGACGGAGCCACCCAGGTACCCCTATTTCATTCCCTTTGTTGGCTGAATAGTATTCCATTGCATGAATATCCATTCATTAGCTGTTTGGGTTTCCTATACTCACAGCTATTAGGAATATTACTGCTATGAACATTTGCATATAAGTTTTTGTGTGAACATGTAATTTTCAGTTCTCTTATAAGTTATTCTCTCTACGAGTAAAATTACAAGGTCAAATGGTAACTCCATGAATAATTTTTTGAGGAAATTCCAAACTCTTTTTCTCAAGTGGTTGCAGCATTTTACATTTCCATCAAAATGAGTAAGGGTTCCAAATCTCCACATCTTCACCAACACTTATCATCTGCCTTTTTAATTATACTAACCTAAGTGGGCGTGAAGTGGTATTTTATTATAGTTTTCATTCGTGTTTTCCTAATTACTAATGATGTTGAGCATCTTTTCATGTACTTATTGATCATTTGTATATCTTTTTTGGAGAAATGTCTATTCAGATATTTTCCCTATTTTTAAATTGAATTATTTGTTTTTTGTTGAGTTGTAAGAGTTCTTTATATATTCTAGATACTAGACCTCTACCATACATACAGTTTGCAGGTATTTTTTCCCACCTCGTAGGTTTTCTTTTCCCTTTCTTTATAGCATCCTTAAAAGTTTTAAATTTTGATGAAGAAAAATTTATCTATTTTTTCCTTTTGTTTATCATGCTTCTGATGTTGTATCTAAGAAACTACTGCCTAATCCAAGGTCATGAAGATTTATACTTATATTTCCTTATAAATTTGTTATAGTTTCAGCTTTTACATTTAAGTCTTTGATTCATTTTGAGTTAATTTTTGCATATGTGGTGAGTAATGGTCCAAGTTCATTGTTTTGAATGTGAAAATCTAGTTGTCCCAGGGCTATTTGTTGAAAAGACTACTATTCCCCCATTGAATTGTCTTGGCACCATTTCTGTAAATCAATTGACCATAGATGTATGGGTTTATTTCTGAACTCTTAATCTATTCCATTGATCCATCTGTCCATCCATCTGCCAGAACCACATAGTCTTCGTTACTGTAGTTTGGTAGTAAGCTGCTAAATCTGGAGTGAATCCTCCAACATGATTCTTTGGCAAGATTGTTTTGTCTACTCTGCATCTCTTGTATTTCACAGAAAGTTTAGAATCATCTTATAAATTTCTTTTAAAAATCCAGCTGAGATTTTTATAGGATTGCTTTGAATCTGTAGGTAAAGTTGGGGAGTTTTGCCATGTTAAGAACATACGTCTTCAACAATTATGTTGTCTCTCTTCATTTATTTAGGTCATCTTTAATTTCTTTTGACAATCCTTTTCAACATTCACTGTCTACAACTTAATGCTTCTTTCGTTACATTATACCAAAGCATTTTTTGATGCTACTTTAAATGGAACTGTTTTCTTAATTTCATTTTTAGATTGCTCATTGCTGCTGTAGATAAATATAACTGGTTTTTGTATATTGAGCTATCCCGCAGCCTTTCTGAACGAATTTATTAGGCCCAGTAGTTTTGTGTATGTGTGAATTCCTTAGGATTTTCTCTATATAAGACTGTGCCATTTGTATACAGAGGTTATTTGTCCCTTTCTAATCCAGACATCCTTTATTTCTTTTCTAATTTCCTAAATGCCTTGGCTAAAGCCTCCAGTATATTATTGAATAGAAGTGACAAGAGCAGATATCCGTGTCCTATTCCTCATCTTAAGTGGGAAACGTTTTCAGTTTTTCCCCAATAAGTATGTTAGCTGTGAGTTTTTCATAGGTATCTTTTATCAGACTGAAAAACTTTATATTTCTAGTTTGTTGAATGTTTGTATCACAAAAGGTATAAATGCTCTATGTCCACTGAAGTGATCATATCATTTTTGCCCTTTTTTTTTTCATTAAAATGGTTTCCCACATTGATTACTTTTTGAATGTTATAGTAACCTTGCATTCCTGAGATAAATCTCACTTGGCCATGGTGCATAATCCTCTGTCTGTGTTTTTTAAATTTTATGTGCTAGTACTATGTTGAAGATTTTCATGTTTATTTTGATAAAGAATATTAGTCTGTAGTTTTCTTATATTTGTTTGATTTTGGTATCAGGACAGTACTATAATTATAGTTTTATATATTCACAGTAAGCACTTAGGAGATAAAAATTAAATTTCACCTAAAATATTAAAATACATAAAATTTTTAATAATATGAAATAAATAGGCATAGAAGAATTTGACACTAAAACTACAAAATATTGCTGAGAAATATTAAAGAAGACCTATGTAAATGGGGAAAGAATGTCTGTATGCTTATGGATTGGAAGGCTCACTATTGATGATATTCAATTCTTCCCAAGTTGATGCTTAGATTCAACATATTCCCAATGACAACCCCACTAAGCTGATTATTTTTAGAAACTGGCAAGCCAATTCTAAAATGTATGTAAAATTTGGGGTGCCTGGGTGGCTCAGTCGGTTAAGCATCCGACTTTGGTTCAGGTCATGATCTCACAGTCCGTGGGTTTGAGACCTGCGTCGGGCTCTGTGCTGACAGCTCAGAGCCTGGACCCTGCTTCAGATTCTATGTCTCCCTCTCTCTTCCTCTCCTCCACTCGCTCTCTGGCTCTGTGTCTCAAAATAAAATAAAGGCATTAAAATTTTTTTAAAAATGTATGTAAAATTTCAGAACTAGCATATTGAAACCAATATTGTAAAAGAAGAAAAAGATGGAAAGCGTACACCATCTGCCTTGAAAACTTACTATAAAGCTACCAGAATAGTGTGGTACTAGCATAAAGAGCAACAAAGTAAATGGAAGAGAAATGAAAGCTCAGAAATAGATGCACACTTATATGGTCACTTGATTTCTGAGAATAACACAAAGGCATTCATTCCATTAGCAAAAGGAAAGTCATGTCAACAAACAAGGCTGGAAGAATTTAATATCATATGCAGGAAATAATAAGCCCAACCCTGACCTCACATTATACACGAGTTAATTCAATACAGATCATAAATCTAAATATAAAACTATAAAGTTCTTTAAAGAAGCCATAGAATTTTTTTTTGCCTTGGGGATAAAATTATTTTAGGATACAAGGAACAGCATTCATAAAAGAAAAGCACTAATATTACAACCCCTCCCCCCAAATTAAAACTTTTGCTCATCAAAAGACATCACTAAGAGAATGAATAGGCAAGATATAGAGTGCCATTAAGAAATTACTACAAAGCACATTTCTCAAAAATACAAACAACCCAATATAGACATGGGAAAATAATAAACATTTTATAAAGATATCTATGAATGGCCAGTAAGCATATAAAGAAGGTTTCCACATATGAGTCATCATGTAAAACACATATTAGATAACAAGGTAATACCACTAAAAACTCACCGGAGTGGTTAAAATTCAAAAGACTGACAATACCAAATGTTGCTGAGGATGTGGAACAACCAAAATTATTATTTATTGTTTGTGGGGATGTAAAATGGTGCAAGTACATTGGACAAAGACCTGGACATTTCTTATAAAACTGAATATGTACTTACTATGACTTAAAATTCCACTCTTAGATATGGATCTAATAGAAATGAAAGCCTGTGTTTACAAAAAGACTCATTCAAGAATGTTCATAATACCTTCATTTATAACAGCCAAACCTGGAAAGAGCACAGGTGTCCATCCATAAAAGAATCGATAAACGGGGGTATATTTATATAATACAACATCACTCAGTGGGAAATAGAAATGCGCTCCTGATAAACCCAGGAACAGAGTAATCTCAAAAACATTATACTGTGTGAAAGAAACCTGACACAAAAGAGTATGTGGTGTATGATTCTGTTGCAATGAAGTTCTAGAACTAGAAGTGATTTACTCTGGGTGGCTGAAGAGGGCTGGGGGTTTGCTGGGAAGGGCTGTGAGGGAATTTTCTGAGGTGATACAGATTTGAGTGGCACAAATGTAAACATTGTCAGAACTCATGGAAATGGAAATTTAAGATCTATGCATTTTATGGAAATACACATTTTACCTAAAAAAAGAATTATAAAACATGAACTTTGAATTCTAGTAATGGTATATAAGCCAAAGTATTGAGCAGGGGGTGGGGGTGGGGAATGATAGTGATGTCTACAACTTACTTTAAAATACGTCCAAAAATAAGATGGGGGATTCATGGATGGACAGAGGGATGCAGTGATAGTGGTAGATATATGAATGCTCACTGTAAATTTCTTTCAACTTTTCTGTATGGTTAAACATTTTCATAGTAAAATGTTGCCCAAAAAATCCTCAAAAATGGAGTCTTTCACAATAATAAATGAATTAAAAAATCAAAAGAAGAAAGAAATCCCAAGTTTGTGAGATACCAGCCATGCGAATTCGACAAGGTATTTAAATAGTCTAAATCTAAATTTCCTTATTTATAAAATGTAAATGATAAATAATCTAAATAGTACCTTCTATACAGGACTGTTAAAGGACTATACTTGATATACGTAAAAATGGTTCCTGGTATAAAGAAGCACTGAGTAAATGTTTTAGGTACTATTTTTAGAGAGCATGGAGTGTCTGTGGCCATAAACCCACAAAAATAAAATGTCTCAGAAACAGGAGGACAGCGTTTGCACATTTTGTGAAAGCAATTGGTAGACTTGTTGCGTAGATGCCATCAGATTCCCTGTGATTATTTTCCTGTGCATGAATGTCATTTATTAGGACCTCAAAGTGAATGAGTTGGAAGAAAGGAAATACTATATTTTTGAAAACCCATAAAGCATATTTTTAGAAATGGTATTTCCTTGACTTTCATTCCAGGAAAACGCTAACACACGGCATGGAGCAGGCTGGGCCCAGAAAAGAAAGCCTGCCAGATGCCACGGCAATAAATAGAGTGAGTCCTTGGAGAGGAAGCGTAAAACGAGAACATGTAGCATTATGTCTCCCGAACCTTTCCCATCTGGTATTTGGCCCACTGAAGTCCGGGGGTTTTGGGAAATTCACCCTTGTAGGCCACCTTTAATTAATTTTCTTATTGATTTATTCAGCAAACATTTAAGTCACAGCCTACTTTGGGCAAAGTCTGTGCCTTGCCCTCCAGGACTTAACAAAAATGAAGCTGGGTTAGGTAATCTTAGGAAAAAAAGTCCTAGGTGCAGTAAAATAAGAGAATAGTACTGTCTGTACCTGCCAAGTCCTTTTTCAACATTTCACTTTAAAAGTGCAATTTTAGCATTTTTAATCACTAGATTAACTACTGCATATTTTCATAAATGACAGAAATTCTCAGACAGGAAAGACGGTAGCAGAAAGTATGTGGGTTATATCTTACTTTGCTGAGAAGTATGTAAGTAAAATTATATTTTTATAAATTATATTTCCTATAGTGTTTATAAATATTTTATAAATGGATATTGTAAATGCAAGTGGAATTTCTTATGTAATATCTTTTATTAAATTGCAATTTAGTAATGTATCTAACAAGAAAAATGACCTCTAGAATACTGAAAGTTGTTTCATTTTATGACTGCTGTTTTTTGAGTTGTCAAATATATATACTTATGATAATTCCAAGAAACTGTGATTAATCGATTTTTACGCAGGACTTTAAAACAACAAAAGAAATCCTTTTAAATTAAAGGAAAAGTACATTCCATTCCCTTAACTCATCTTTATTTTGGGATTACACTTTCTCCGCTAAAATTTAGGACAGAATTTCTAACAGTGATGGCATTGTTCAGTAAATAGCATTCCTTTGTGTGTGTGTGAAACATTTCAACTGAATAAAAATGGTCTCAGACTTTTTAATCTGGAAAACTTTTGCCTATAGTATTTATTCAAATGTTGTCCATATTTTCAGGAAAGAACTTAGAAAAATGTCTTTCTCATAAAAATATGTCGTTCCCTTGTGTCTATTTAAAAAGGAACTCCCTCTCCTACCTCCAGTGCTCGTGAGCACACACACAAACCCTGTGCTATCAATAGAAGCTAAAGATAAAACTAAAGAAACACTGGCTGCATGCCAAATTCTGGGATAATAAGGGAAGAGAAAGCTGGTAGGCAATCACCTCTCCCAGCCCTTATCTTTTTCTCCCACTTATCTCTCTGGGCTGGGGGGCTGCAATGTCCATACTCTATGACCTCTTTCTTGACTGGAGACACAAGCTGTGTGAGTCAGGCGCCCTGTACTTTAATGTCTTATTGTTCCTTCCCTTGAGTGAAGCCTTACTGTTAAGGGGAAAGAAAATGCTACATGTAAATGAAAATAGTCACTTGTAAATCACTTTTCTGGGTTTCACCACTAATACACCTGCAATTTTAAAACACTCATTCAATTTAAATAGTAATAAATTTGTCAAAGAAGTCTATTGAGACCTATATTCAAATAAGTTTACCACTGACTTTATGTTAACCTACTGTTTTCTACACTAATACAAATTGCTTAGAATGGTCAAGGGCCAAACTCCTGTTAATTCCTCCCGGAGTGGATCATCTTGGAATAAAATTATTGGGGGGAAGTTAGGGATTCACGAAACAGGTTATATACATTTCTATAACTGTCCTTGAGATTAAACATTATGTGATTCTTTCCCGGTTCACCCAGATTAGGGAGCTTTCCCCACGTTAATTTTGTCTCTTTTACAAGCATCCTTGAAATTCTTTGTCCTTAATTATGTCTATATCTCAGGTGGTAAGAGCACACTTGAAACTCTTTTTTCTGGGTTCTAACACTTACTAGTTTTGTTTTCTGCCTAGACTTGTGAGCCAAATTTTGTCCTCAACACTTTTGGGAGTAATGCATTATTTCCCTTTACATTTTGCATAGTTGTTTACTGAGTAATCCAAATTTAGGTTTCAATTTACTCAAAATGAACTTGATGATCCTCTCATCTGAACCAAAACCCTGACAGTTTTTTACTGTTTTCCATTCCATTTCAAAAATTAATACTTTCTCAATCTATATTTAAAAAACTTGCAGTCCAACATCATGACCAACTGTCTTCCTGCCAAGCCACTGATGACCTTGCTATTTCTTTCCTTTTTCTTTCTTTCTTTTTTAAATTCTATGGACTCTAATTTAAAATAAAAGGAAAATAAATATAAAGGGATGACAGTAGGCCCTGGATGCATTTCCTCATTTTCTTCTGCAGCTCCATCGTTGTGGCTTGTATCAGAGCACAGCTGTCCCACTCCTGAGAGAATGAGCCTGCAGAGGAAGGCATGGAAGGCTACAGATCTGGTGACAATTTCAGTCGTGTCCCAGTTACAACTTAGAGGCACACAGATGGACAGAGCAGACATTTTACTTTCTAAAGTAAAATCTGCCAAAATAAAAGGATGTACAATTTATTGGAATTCCACCACACTTACTGACAAATATGCCCAACGAGAACCTGAGGCCATCTGCAGATCTATCATTACAATGGGTACTGATAAAAAGCATAATTTAATGTTAGAAAATAGCATTAATGAGCTCATGTTGGGAATATCTGTACTATCAGAACAAGTTCTACTTAAAAATGTATGTGAGTTAAGATTGAAAGCATTTCCCTGCTGATTTCAGATATACAGGAATGTCCAAGTGTTATGATGATGCCTAGCAGAGTAGTAATGTGAGCAACAATTTCTGACAGAAACTCTATTTTCTGAAGACTTATATTCAGTTACAAAAGTCTGCTGAAAACTAAACTTGGCCCAAATCTTAGCTTAGCAGAACTCCATCAAATACTACAAAAAATAAAGATCAAAGGGGAAAAAACCCCCACAGACTTGACTTTCACAAAAGACCAGGGCATTGGTTGCAAGGGAGACCAAAGAAAATTCTCAATACTTATTAATCTTTTTATATAGAAAATTACATTTGGGAAGTGGTAAGATAATTTACAGTATAATAATTTCCAGCATCTTGAAGGGGATAAATAATTAAAAAGAGTGAGAATTGAACCCAGGAAAGGCTTTGTCAAGTCTAGAAATAATTGCTTTTACTCTTGAATTTTTCAAAGTTGCATTTTTTTTAGTGGTGTCAACTGGGTCAGCCCAAAGTCATATACAAAAATATGATTGACCAAAAAACAAAAAAAGCTTTAATCTCTTAGAATAACAAAACAGAACAGAATATGAGAAGAGTATAAACTCTTATATATACAGTTTTTAAATTTTAAGGGAGTAGACACTTGTTTTATAGCCCTAAACAATCTGGGAACCTAAAACAGAGACTTTAATTCTAATAACTCTCAAAAATTGATGCTCTCTGTTAACTCTGAACTTTCATTTGTTTTTAGACCTCAGTTTTCAATCACAGGAGGTCGAAATATGCTGAAGTTAAGTGTTCTAGTAGATGAAGGATTATTACTAGGAAGGCTAAAATACCTCCAAGTCAAATGACCACATAACCTCTACAAATATTTATTACTGTAACCTCTACAAATATTTATTACCTTGTTTATTCATTCAACCATTCAACAAAGATTTATTTAGCCTGCACTAGGTAAAATACTCACAAAATAACCCTAAAATCTACTTTTAAAAGGTACAAGTATATATTCTTTTGAGGATTTTTGATAGTGCTCCTTTCTCGAAGGCACCAGACACTAAACAAACATTTAACTTTACATCTTAAAACTGTTAACAGCATATCTAACTTTTTAAAAATCACACACATTTTTCTAATGCTGTTATGAAACCAAGAGACAAAAGAAAATGTTTGCTTGTTCCAATGGAAAAGAAAAGTCCTTCAAAACTAGCTGACCTCAGAAATGGTGGAGTGCAAAAACTGCGCAAATATACTTTAAAATCTCTCTCTCATGAACACCAGCTGAACCTCAGAGTCTAAGCGTGGGAAGTAATCCCTTTTTCCGTCTTGCATTCTCTGTCTTTGCTCTATATCTTTTGTCTTTTCTCACTGTTTGGACACATTTAATTGAGGAAGATGGAACTGGTGAAGCCACACTGAAAACTACCCATCGGAAAAATCAGGAAGGAATGATGAGGGCACATCTAACAGTAACAACAAAACAAAACAGAAAAGTTTGCTGACAAGAAAGAAGAAAAGGTTTTGTAGCATAATTTAAAGAACAAATACTTCCTGGTGCCTCTTCTGTGGAAGGCAGGATGCAGCAGCACCGCGTAGCAAACCGATATGCCTACCATGAATGATAAAATGGATGCAAGAAGATGGTTGTCCAGAAAAAAAAGAAGACGGGTAAATGTTCTGTTCTGAGAAGGGAGATGTACTTTATTGGGGAAACTACACAATAATTAACTACTAAGAATGAGCCAGATGTCCCTATATTAATAGAAAATTAAAAAATAGTAATAATGTTGAAGGGTGCTTGGGTGGCTGAGTTGGTTAAGCATTCCATTCTTGGTTTTGGCTCAGGTCATGATCTCATGGTCCGTGAGTTCAAGCCCCAAGTCCGGCTCTTCATTGATAGTGCAGAGCCTGATTGGGATTCTCTCTTCCCCCTTTCGCTGCCCCTTCCCCCCCCACAGACACAGACACAGACACACACACACACATACTCTCTCTCTCTCTCAAAATAAATATTAAAAAATAAAAAAATAATGTTGAAGAAAAACAATTTGCAAAGGTATAAATTCAGTNGGTGATTTTTTTTTTGCTTTAAAAAAAGAAATCCAAAGTAAATATGAGCCTATCAATATATTAAAATATGGGGGTGGATACATAGGCCTTTTTATTTTCTACAGACTTAAACTACTTCAGAATAAAAAATACAGTTTAAAAATTTTGTGGCTTAAAAGAAAGATGTTGTAGAAACTTAGGCTATTAGAATGAGCTATTCCAGTAAGTCCAATTTTCTTACTTTTGAGCCTAGAATATACAAGGCTGATTATTTTCCATCTTTAGCAAGAGGAACAATGGAGAGCTAATGTAGAAGAAAAGACTGTCCTTGATATGATAAGTCAGTGGCACTTTTGGCAAATGGATGATAATTTCCAGATGGAAGTGAATTATCTGAACATAATTATATTGAATCCTCTGCTTTAAAAGAGTGTTTCAATCATATGCTATCCATGTAAGTCACTCTTTTCTTCCTTATGGGGTATGAATGTGAGGTTTAAGGGATGGTTAATGGATGCCACATTCTCATTACTCCTAAAAATGTATAATTAGAGACTGGATTTTGGAATAATGCTTTGCACATTTAAAGTATTGATTAGCTGTTCACGACCACAGTTGACTTTTGTTTTTGTTTTTTACCCCTCACAGAGACTTCCTTTTTTTAAATTTTTCGTAACTGCCATTAAGCATTTTCTAATGTAATTCCAAGGAGCTCACGGGTACTGAGGTACTCTAGCAGGACGGAAACTTACATTTTATTAACTTTGGATCATTTGCAATTCTTAGAATTAATAGCAAAGAGCCAGAGAGGTTTTTTGTTTTTTGTTTTTGTTTTTGTTTTTGTTTTTGTTTTAATCATCATGGTAAATAAGCCTGAAATGTTTCACTAGTGAGGCAGGAGTCACAAGATATATTGTTAAATATGAGGGCTGAAAATATATCACAGACACGAGTGGTATTACGCAGTACACATTTTCTTGAAAAAAGTAGTCTCCACACAGGAGGATTAGATATATACCCACAATAAGAGGGCATATTGACCTATAATTTTCAATATTACATCCTTGTATTTTTTATTATATGCTATTTTTCAGCTACTAGAGGAACATGGTCTCATAAAGCTAATATTTATTCTTCCATGTTTATAGAGCTAGTAGTGCATTTCAGGAAATGAGAAGCTGAGAAGTCAAATATAACTTGGTGTCTTGTGCACAAAAGAAGACAGAACAGGAAAATCACTGTGTTTAAAAAACCTGGCTCAGCAACTCAGTCATAAAGCTTAAAATAACTAAATAATATAAGGGAAGCCATAGATATTATTTGTCTCTTCATACATGTAAGCCTTTTTATAAATGACAAATCTTATCATGTAGGATTCCTCAGTTTACTAGAAAGCAAAGAGGTCTTTAGTCCAGTCCTTTTTTCATCTCTGTACTTACCACATGTATTTTGTAGAACTAAGTATAATCTATTCTAACAATCCAGATACTCCTACTTGGCATTGTATCTTTAGGTCGTGAATTCTTCTCATTTTGTTAATAAGTAACCTTTGTAAATTCAGTGATTTCTTAACATTAAATCAAAAAAGAAAAATAGGGGGCGCCTGGGTGGCTTAGTCGGTTAAGCGTCCGACTTTCGCTTAGGTCATGATCTCGCGGTTCGTGGGTTCGAGCCCCGCGTCAGGCTCTGTGCTGACTGCCAGCTCAGAGCCTGGAGCCTATTTCAGAGTCTGTGTCTCCCTCTCTCTCTGACCCTCCCCTGCTCACGCTGTCTCTCTCTCTCTCTCTCCTAGAAATAAATAAAAATATTAAAAAAAGAAAAAGAAAAAGAAAAATAGGAGTGAATGAGAATTTGTTTTTCTTTGGAAAGGTACCTGTATTTTGGTAAACGTCTCAAGAAATCAGAGCCTTAGCAAACCTTCTGTGGGAGAAGTTTTCCAAAGCTCTATTGGTTTTAATATTCTTTCAATTTACAACTTTCCTTGGGACCTTGGAAGGATCCAGAAGGATCAAAGTCATCAAGTCATTTCCTCATTCTCTGCTTGAAGAATGAAGTAGGGGCCACCAATAAGCAAGTGAAGGAGAAGAGAGAAAAGCTGGTGGTGGGTGGGGGAGGCAAGGGATTTTAGCTTGAAGAGAGAGAGAGTTTCAGCTGCAATCAAGAGCCCTTTAAGCTCCCCTAAAACTGATCCTTGAATTTCTGAGGAAGCCCATGACATAGAGCAGGGATTTGAAACTAGGGCTCATGGTGAAAAGGCAGTGAAGAAATATTCGTTATTTACCTTTTTTCCATCTTCTCTTTTACTCCTTTCTCTCTCAGTGACTGAGCTAATACCTTTGTAAACATCAATCCTACTATTTCCTCTGGGTTCCAGGTCCTGTCTTTCCCCTAAATCCTCATAGCTGTCCTCTCTTTGCTATTTTCCTGCACTGAGTTTGGATACTACCTTTCCCATATCCATGTTCCTATATCAAACAATAGTGATCTCCTTTCTACACCAAACCAGAAATTCTGGTCTTCCAAAAGAGAATTCATAAATGCATGGTAGTGTGTTTCTGGACAGCTGAGAAATAAATGTAAGCGCAGAGTAGAAGTATGATGGAGCGGGAAGAGAATGGCACCCAGTGTAAAAACTGGGTTTCTGGCCACAGCCCCACCCTTCACTCAATTCTGCCAGTTTTAGCATCCTCAATTCCAGCTGAGGAGTTCGTAGTCTGGGCTGTCCTGGTCGTCTTCAGGCAAATGTGAAGGAGCTCTGAATGTGGTTATCACAATGACTGGATGCTGAGGGAGTTCCTGGAAACCAGGGCTATTAACCGTTCTAGAACCCGTGGGACAATCCTGCATCATAAAGAACTGCCCCCTCCCCACCTTGAAATGTCAATAATGGCTCCACTAAGAAACACTGATAGATGATTTTTAATGCTCCTTCAATCAGTCTGGACTCTTAAACTTAAGCGGAGAGTAGAGATCTTTAGAGACTCACAAAAGAACTGTGAGGATAGGCAAATTTTCAGATAATACAATTTCATAGAAAAAATTCAACAAAATGGGTTCATTTCTCCTGAAGAGAAAAAGGATGACTTGATAACTGAATCTGTGATGACACAGGAGGGGTTCTGACCAGTAAATTCTCTGCCTCCACAGAAGAAGGAATGCACTGTCATGCTAGGAGCTTGGGGATTACCTTGGCCTTCATGACAACAAGATTTCTAAGAAAGCAAAATCTCTATTAGGTTTAAAAAGGAAAGTGGATACCTAGGTATGAAGGTTTGAAGACAAATAGATTCTCAGACAGCTCAGGTGGGATCTTGCTTATAGACGAGGGAAGAACGTTTAGGTAACTTCTGAAGTCCTCTCTAGCACCTCTGTTTCTATGGATACACTTATTAGGTTTCTATACACTATGATTTGCTACCAAATTGACAGACTGGAAAGTTAAAGATGGAGGCACAACTTCCCATCCCTCTCCTCCAATGCGGCCTGCGTGCCTAACTCTTCAAAGTGCGTCAGTCATGAGGCACAACAAAGAAGGGTGCAAAGGGAAAACTGGAATCTAGCCCAGCACTGCGGTGAAATCTACTTTGATTTCTCAGTAGAAATAAAAGAAATAAAAGAAAACCCACAGAAAAGGGCCATTAGAGGAGAAAACATTTGTCACCCTGGACAGAATAAAAGTCCAACCAAATGAAATAAATGCCTGTGGAAAAAGACGTGTCGTTCTAGGAAAAATACTATGTTCCTTCTCCCTTGCTCTTCATTGAGTTTTTGTCCACTCAATGTACCGGGCTTTACCCTCACCCCTGTTTATTTTTCCGTCTATGAAAGATGCATGGATTGAATTCAGCCTTCGGGTAGGTCTTTGTCAGAAAGTACTTTCAAAATAAAAGTGTTTTACTTGGCACTATCTCAACAGCAAAAGATGTACTTTCAAAATAAAATGCTTGCTTTGCTAGCAAGTTTTTTGATCGAGTAAACAACAATATTGTTAGCAATTTTTCAAGCTGTTAATATACACATATTAAAAAACAACAACAACCCTGTTCTATCATTATAAATCACAGGGTGAGACCCCTTGGTAGAGCTAAATGAAAACACCCTGGCCACTGAGGCTTTATAATTTAAAAGCTGTCATAATAATAATACTAGTTGATATTGACAAATGAGATTTTGATTTTTAATGCTTCGAAACAGAATTTATCTACAAGGTCTCTAACTAATTGATAGCACTTAACAAAATCTGATATATAGAGACATTCACTATAAATTTATTAAATCTATTCTATTAGAATTTATGAACCCAAAAATAAAATTTGTTGTAAGCCAACAGGGGGGATATTGTATTTCTAATATCCTTGTAACATTCTACAGAGTATACAATAGTAAGTATGAGAAGCAGCATATCAAATTTCTTTTCATTTTTATCTGTCTCCCAGTGGAATCAAAGGATTACAAACTGTGCATAATCTACTTCCAGAGTTCTTTTTATAATGGAGTAGGACTATTATCCATTTTTAAAATATCCCTCAAAATTAATATCTTCACTAAGAGAAATTTAAAAAAAATTAACACAAACCTTAAGACCTCCAGCAGATCAGAAGACAAATATGTTCTCTGAGAACGTAGTTGAAACAATGTATTCACAAAAGTCTTTTAAATAGAAGCTGTTCACAAAGGGAGTCCCACAGAAGACAGTGTGGCTTTGACATGCCAAGTGCTTCTGAAAGGAAAGAAAAAAGCATACTATTAGGAAGTATCCAAGTATCATTACTGCCAGTCCCAGCCATCATTGTCTGTATTAGCACCAATTACTATTATTAATACAATGGTATGAATTTCTGTAGCCTTGTGCCCCCCAAATCTTATTTGTAAATGGCAGGGTGGGGCATCTCT
The DNA here is from genome assembly GCF_008692635.1 of Crocuta crocuta. NCBI lineage: Eukaryota > Metazoa > Chordata > Mammalia > Carnivora > Hyaenidae > Crocuta > Crocuta crocuta. Next base: position 610,425 of record NW_027532407.1, read on the forward strand.
CAGCTCTGTATCTAAAAACATTTAAAAATCAGGTGTGTGTTACTAACTCTACTTTTCTCGTTATCTAAGCAGGGTAGGATTGAAGAACCGTACACGGGGCATGAAGACAGAGGCGGCAACACTGGTATTTAAGGGATGCCTCCCAGCACATCAAGGGCCTGCATGTATATGGACTCTTTAATTTGAACCACAGGCCTGCAGTTGGGAGAGAACTGGCTCCATTTTACAGATGAGAAAACTAATGCACAGACTCCTGACGTCGGGCTTAGAACCCAGGTCTGTAAAAGTCCAAAGGCTTCATGGCTGGCTCTTTCCCTCATTTCACTCTGTGGCCTATGTGATTTACAAAATATATTTTTGTAATTTTTTAATGTTTGTTTATTTTTCAGAGAGAGAGAGATAGAGTGCAAGTGGGTGAGGAACAGAGAGAAAGGGAGACACAGAATCTGAAGCAGGCTCCAGGCTCTGTGGCTCTGAGCTGTCAGCACAGAGCCTGACACGGGGCTGGAACTCGTGAACCATGAGATCATAACCTGAGCCAAATAACCAACTGAGCCACCCAGCTGCCCCTAGAAAAAAAATATTTCACAAACAAGAGAACAGAAAATACTGCAGTTTATTAAATTAATTCAAATATCACAAATTAAGACATTTTCTTTCCTACTTTGTTTTAGTTTTATGTAGAGAACTGTCTTAATGGAGTCACAGGAAATCCAGACCCCCAGGTCTAAGCAGGGCAGCCTTTCTCCCATCTTTGCTCTTTATGCAAAGTGAGAAGACTCATCAGAAAGTCTGCAGCCCCCCTGCTAATGTGACGGTGCCAGTTTGTGTGTTGTGTTACATCAAGGATAGCAGCCCTGTCTTCTTCCTCTGGTGCCTCCGCATAACCCACTGTCCCTTCCCTGTAACAGTGAAAGAGAACACTACTTTCCACTAAGGGCGTTCCTGCTACAGTTGGGAATGGAAGCCACGCCTTCTGTGGCATCTCTGAGTGGAATTCCTGTATCTCCTCACGGCTCTGTCCATCTTAACGGCCGAAGGTGCCTGGGAGGGCTCAGCGGGGCACCGTCTAGGTTTCCATTCTCAGTTTTAGTCAAATGTCTATGTTTTTCCAGTAGCTCCAGTGCCAACAGAGAGCCCCTCAGCCTACCCTCCACCAGCTGTCCCAGCGCCCCCTCTTACAGGGTGTTTCAGGGTCATTGCCCACCAATAACCACTTCAAAATCTCCCTCAAGGTTCCAGCTTTTAATGCCACTGACTTCTGAGTATTGGGACTTTGAGCTCAAGTCCACACGGCATTTGGGGAGAAAAGCTTTGAGAACGATGGAGCAGGAAGCTCACTCGTAATTTAAGAAAAGTTTTTATTTTATTTTAGGCAACAAAAGCTTAAGTCATGAATAAAGACATAGGGGACAAAGCGATTGATAGCATTTTCAGAGTTCCATAGGACTGGAGCCTGGGATTATTACATGGGGGAAAAAAGAACAGAGCCAAACAGAGCTAGTTTATCTTTGCATAAAAGAAGGAAGAAGAGCTTGACAAAGAGCAGGGAATAACAGTATTTGGACCATGGGATCTAATCTAAATGACAGGAATAAAAATAAATAGAAACTCTTAATACACTAGCATTCTGTTTTCTTTATATCACTCAGATGCAAACTTTAAGGTTCTAGGCCTAACCCTGCAGAATCTGTTTCCCATAAAATCCCAATGGCAATTTTCAAGTATTCACTCAGCCACTATTGATCGCTCATTTACATATGAGTCAATCAGTAAGTCAGAAAACCCCAGGAATATTGAAATGAGCAAGATAGTCCTCCTCTCAAGCCTGTTAACTTTCGTGGAGGGGGATATAAGTAGGATGTCAAAAATTACAAGAAGGGCATACTAATAAGTATTTGAAAGAATGGGGTCTGGACCAGACTACCTAAGGGTGTTCCTGTTTCATCACGTACTAGCTGTATGATGGGGGGCGGGGGGGTGGTGGGGGTGGTGAGGGCGCAATGTATTTAACCCTTTACCCTCAGCTTTCTCATCTGCAAAATGCAGAAATGATGTACTTCCCATGCAGGGTGTTATGAGCATGAAGTAAGATAATCTATATAAAATGTTAGGCAAAATGACCGGCACATAGTAAGGACCCATCAAATGTCACAGAGAAGTAATACTACTGTGTTGCTAGATAACAGACCAGGATGACGTCAGTGAGGCAAAAAGTGCTCCAAAGCTTTAGTAAGTTGGAGATCCTCTTTGTAACGGATGAAGGGAATCAAGAAGGCTGTGGTGGGAAAGGTAGCATTCAAGATCAACCATAGCTAAACACACACAAATGATTAGGCTTTTAGAAAAATCCTCTGAAGATAATTGAAAAGCTAGAAAATGAGCTACTTTAGCGGAAAAAAACACAAGGCCATGAAATTAGACATTATTTCCCAGGATTTGGTGTGAAAGTAGGTATCTACCATAACAACACAGTGAGGGAATGTTACAAAGAAGAAAATATATGTATTGCTACTAAGAAAGATATAATATCTCACTAAATCCTGTTTTATTCAACTGTAATGCAAAATGACACTATGGCTTTTAATGGAACTTGGCAAGCTCTAGACACACCATTTTTAAACTTAGCTTTGAATTTAAATCATAGGGCTTGTGACTCAAATCTCCAATGTGACCTTTACAGGGTATTGTTCAAGAAAACATGTCTGTCACTGTGCAGCAGAACTATACACCCTTTTATTCTGGAAAGTATAATAAAAGATGTACTATATTGTTATAAGCAGAGAGCCACAGAATGGTTGTGACTTTGATTTTCTAGAAGCAGTGAAAACAAAGACTCTATTTGATTTTGCATCGTTCATTTAGAAATGTTGTCTTATCCCATTAATGAACATTCCTATTTCCCCCATATTCTGGACTTTATTCAATTCAAAAGAAGCTTAGCAGGAATCTCATCATTTATAGATTTAAAATGTAGTCCCTCTGAAGTCCCTTTTCAAGGGAGGTACTGAGCCTTGGCTTACTAAGCCATGCTACTTTGTCCTTGTCAGACCCATATAATACCATACTAAACAGAAGTGCCGAAAGCACATAAGGCTTGAATTCTCCCACATCCTCCCTGCTTTCTGGCCCTGGGAAGTCTGCATGAGGAGAATGAACCTGCAAAACACTGGGAAACATCCTTCCCTTTCCACTCTTCTTTATCCTTTCCACTGAATTAGAAAACCCCACCAACTCATCTTTCCATTCATCCAACTCATGACATTATACTCCATGCACTACCATAAGCTTCTTCTAGCTGGTTTTACTTCTTGTAGCTCATCCCGAAAACAATTAAAAGGTTAGTCATCCTCTCTGACTGATCTATGGTGGTGATAAATATCTGAAGAAAAAAAATGAATGAACTACATAAATGAAATAAAATCCAATTCTAATTAAGTATATCCACTACTGAAGAACCTACAATAGGTCCCTATATTTTCAAAGATCAGATCTAAGCTCCTCATTAAGAACAGATGTTCCCACCATCCTCTCTAACTTTAAAACAGACTGTTTCTGACCTACACCCTTGGGTCAAATAGAAGTGGTTTGTTCATGATATTATAGGGAATCTCAACTAGAGGTGCATCACAATCATCCAAGTCTACTGAACTGGAATCAGCGGGTGAATGGTATCACCCTGGGCACTGTTAAAAACGCCAGTCAGAGTGGCTAAAATGAGCAAATCAGAGAACTCTAGATGCTGGCGAGGATGTGGAGAAACGGGCACCCTCCTACACTGTTGGTGGGAATGTAAACTGGTACAGCCCCTCTGGAAAACAGTGTGGAGGTTCCTCAGGAAACTAACAATAGAACTCCCCTATGACCCAGCAATAGCACTGCTAGGAATTTACCCAAGGGATACAGAAATGCTGAGGCATAGGAGCACATGTACCCCAATGTTCATAGCAGCACTCTCCACAATAGCTAAAACATGGAAAGAGCCTAAGTGTCCATCAACAGATGAATGGATCAAGAAGATGTGGTTTATCTATACCATGGAATACTACATGGCAATGAGAAACAATGAAATCTGGCCATGTGTAGCAACATGGATGGACCTTGAGGGTGTTATGCTGAGCGAAATAAGTCAGGCAGAGAAGGACAAATATCATATGTTTGCACGTATAGGAGGATTAGGAGGAACTTGACGGAGGAACAAGGGGGAGAAGAAGGGCGGAAATGGTGGGGGAAAGGGAGAGAAGCAAACCATGAGAGACTCTTGAATGCTGACAAAAACTGAGGACTGATGGGTGTGGGGGGAGGGGGGGATGGGCATGGAGGAGGACACTTGTGGGGATGAGCACTGAGTGTTATGTGGAAACTAATTTGACAATAAACTATTAAAAAAAAAATGCTCCACAGGTGACACAGATGTATACCACTTGTTAACCTCTGCTCTGCCTTCTCTTCCGTGTATCAACCCACTTTTCACAGCACACTAGAAGCCTCACCTTCAGAGAATCTTTCTAGGCCACAACAATATTTCATCCCTCTTCTAACTTCTCATTATAGGGTTAAAATATTTTAAACTAGAAACGATTTTCCACTGATTCTCTTGCTTGACTCTATACTAGTATCACACCCTTGTATAATCTCCTCCTCCCTACCTTGAGTGTGGGCTGGATTTAGTGACTTCTGATGAATGGATTATGGCAAAAGTGACGGAAAGTGACATCTCTCTTGTGCTCTGACTCTGATGACAGCAACTGTTTCATTGTGAACTGCCCAGTAAAGTGCTCATTTGGCAAGGAACCGAGGGAAGTTTCCAGCTAATGACCAGCAAATAACTACTAAGGCCCACAGTCTAACACAGGAGGAACTGAATCCAGCCAACTGCTGAGTGAGCCTGGAAATGAATCCTCCCCCAGTCGAGTAGGGGGTCCGTAGATCCTGCCTCAGGCAGGATGACCATGAGTCTAGACCAACACCTTGACTGGAGACTTGTGAGAAACTGTGAGCTGGAGGATTCCCCTTCCCAATTGTGATGGTTAACATTATGTGTCAACTTGGGCAGACCGCAGTATTCAGATGCTCAGTCAAACATCAATCTGGATATTGCTGTGAAGGTATTTTTTTTTTAGATGAAATTATCATTTAAATCAGTAGACATTGAATAAAGCAGATTACCCTCCACAATGTGAAGATTACTCTCCAATCAGCTGAAGACTTTGAAAGAAAACAGACTGAAGAATCCCAATAAAGAGGACATTCTGCTTGTGGACTGAAACATAACTCTTCTCCGGATCTCCAGGATGCTGGCCTGCCTGCTCTGCAGATTTTGGACCCACCAGTCTCCATAATAGCATGAGCTAACTCCTTATAATCTCTCTCTCTCTCAATAAATAGAGCTATAGATGTATATGTGCATATGTGTGGGTGTATATGTATATAAGTATGCATATACATGATATACACACTATTGATTCTGTTCCTCTGCTAAGTTTCAGGATAACCTGTCAAACTAATTGCATAACTGATACGAGACTCCTCCTTGCTCTAGTACTTATCAGACTGAGTTATAATTCCTTTTTAAATTCCTCTCTGATTAATCAGAGCCTTATAGCTCCCAATACTAAGCCTGGTATATGGCACGTATTCAGTACCTATTTGTTAAATAAACTCACGAGTAAGTGATAAAGCGTCAGCAGCAGTGTCTTCACATAACCACCTGCTGCCAAAGCAAAAGCAAAGCAAAACAAAACAACAGGAAGGACGTAATTCCCCCCAACTAATTCATTGTCTGTAGTTACAGGCATATTCAAAAAGGATACAAATAAATATGAAGATTGTAAGATGACATGTATATGTCTTCAATGGTGAGCAAAGAAGTAGACGTGAAAACTGTGGCACATTTGGAGACTGGAGTGGAGACTTTCAGGAGTTGGAGAAGAAGACCAGTGTGAACTCCAGAGGTGCACGTGTGAAATTCTGTAGTGTGGCTTAGAGCTATTGGCAGGGTTTTGTATCAGACAGACTTTGACTTGGAGTGTGTGTTCCTGAAGATGAACGTGGCATCAGTGTTCAGAGTTAGGGGGGGAAAGGGCAGGGCTACTGCTAAGGAAGTGAGTTAGAGTTAGTGGTGAAAACACGGAGGAAGGGCTAGACAGAAGAAAAAGGCAGGGAATAGAATTCCACCTAATTGATGGAATTTCTTTTATTCATACTAAGATAAAAGAAGTAGTCAAAGATTATAAGAATATTTTGAGCCAGGGCCTGGGGAAAAGTGTAAGAACACTGCAAAATACAGTGTTTTTCCAGAGGGAAACAGGCGTGTGTCTGCCTGCCTGGGGAGTGGAAAGCAATAATGAACTCTGCTTTGAGCTATGCTGAGTTTGAGAAATGTCACATTCCTTCCTGTGTTTATGAATGCTGAGAAACCAAGGTTTGATCAATCTTTCCCCAAAGATTAGTTCAGAATATCAAAGACTAGGTCTTTATTTTTTTTCCAACTGGGATATAATTTACATATAGTAAAAGGCACAGATCTTCAGTGTACACTTCAATGAGCTTTGTCAAAGATATACTCCCAGGGAGCCTACATACCAGTTAAGATAAAGAGAATTTCCATCACCCTTGAAAGCTCTTCTCTAGTCAAGTCCTCCCAGAAGGGGAGTTCTGATTGGTGTCACTGTAGATAGTTCTGCCTATATGTGAAGTATATATACATAGAATCATAGAGTATATATTTTTTGGTCTTGTTTCTTTTGCTCAATATAATGATTATGATTTATTCTTGTTGTTAAATGTATTAGTTAACTCATAAGAATTACTCTACTGTATAGATGTGTAGTATTCAGTTGTATGAAAACACCATAATTTGTTATCCATTCACCTGTTGATGGACGTTAAGGTCGATTTAGTTTGGGCCATCAAACACAAAACTATTATGAACATTTTTTTTAAGTTTATGCATTTCTTTTGAGAGAGAGAGAAAGAGAGAGAAAGCTGCGGAGGGGAAGAGAGATTGGGAGAGAGAATCCCAAGCAGGCTCCGAGCTGACAGCACAGAGCCCAATGTGGGATTTGATTTCAGGAACTGTGAGATCATGACCTGAGCTGGAATCGAATCAGACACTTAACCAACCGAGCCACCCAGGCATTCCTATTATGAACATTCTTATATAAGACTTTTCGTGGCTATATCCTTTATTTTTATTATGTAAGTAGGCATGATATTTCTGCATAGGGCAGGTGCATGCTTAAGTTTCAAAAGAACTACCTGTTTTCCAAAAATGGCTATTACTACTTTACCCTTCCCTAGCACTGTATGAGAGTCTCTACATTCCCATGCCCTCACTAGCATTTGGTGTCATCAGTGCTTTTTTTAAATCTATTCTAGTGGGCAAGAACCGGTACTTAAGTTTCCATTTCCCTTATAGCTAATAATGTCATTATTACATCTTCAAATATTTTTTGTACATGGTAATATCTTTTGTGAAGGTTTTGTTCAAGTCCATTTGTCCTTTATGGGAAGGGTGTTCTTTGTCTTTTTAAATTAACTTGTAAAGTTTATATATTCTGGATTCAATTCCTTTGTCATACATATGTATTGCAAATTATTTTTCCAATCTGTGGCTTCTCTATTAACAATGTCTGTTCATGGGAAGGATTTTTTTTTTAAATTTTATTTTGGTGAGGTCCACTCTTTTCAATTTCTTTTCTATAGTGTTAGTGCTTTTGGTGCCCTAAGATAGAGTTGTCATATTTCTAAAACATAGTCCGACATTTTTTTCTAGAAGCTTCACAGTTTTTGCTTGTATGTAAAAGTCTATGATATATTCTGAATTAACTTTTGTGTGAGGTAGGCATTAAGTTTCATTTTGTTTCAATGCAGTTAATAAACTGTTCCAACATCTTTTGTTGATAAGCCTTTCCTTTATCCCACTAAATTGCTTTGGTGCCTTTGTTGAAAATCAATTAACTATATAATTGCTTATTTCCTGACAGCTGATTCTGTTCCATTGATCCACTTGTCTATCCTTATCTAATACCATATTTTCTTAATTATTTTAAGAAGTATTTTATAGAAGTCTTGAAGTCTTTTGGGGGGGTGAGAGTCCCCCAAAACTGCCATTCTTTCTTTCAAAAATGTTTGCCTCAGTTAAAAAAAATAAAGGGAAAAATGTTTACATTCTTTTAAGTCCTTGTATTTCCATATACATTTTAGAAGTTGTCAATTTTTACCAAAAAACAAACAAACAAACAAACAAACAAACAAAAAAACCCCAAAACAACATCAACAACAAAAGCTTTGGGGACTATGTTATATCTGTACATTATTTTAGGAAAACCCAACATTTGTTAAATGCTTAGTCTTCCATTCTAGAACATGATATATCTCCCCCACTTACTTAAATCTTCTTTAATTTTTATCTGAAATGTTTTATAATTTTCAGCGGATAGGTCTTGTACTATTTATTTAAGTACATTACTACTTCATGGTTTGCTACTCTTATATCCAGTATTGATTTAAATTGCACTTTCCAACTGTTTCTTGGTGTATAGAAATAGAATTGATAGTTTATATTGAACTTGCATTCTGAGACCTTGAAATTAAATCAATTTTTGCTAAGTTCAATTAGGTCTTTTTAGATTCCATAGGATTTTCTAGATACACAATCATGATATTTGCAAATACAGACAATTTAATTACTTCTTCCTTTCTAGTCTGTAAGCTTTAAAAATTTCTTATTGCTTTGGGTAGGACCTCCATCCAGGACAGTACTGAACAGAATCAGTGAAATCAGACACCTATGCCTTCTTTTTGATTTAGGAGGAAAGCATTCACTGTTTCAACATTGTTAGCTGTAGATTTTTCATAGCTATCCTTTATTGGATTAAGAAAGATCCCTTGTATTCATAGTTTTGCTGACACTTTTTATCATGATTAGATGCTGAATTTTGTCAAATATTACTTCTAGGTCTATCGATATAATCACATGATTTTTATCCTGTTTTATTTATTTTGAGAAAGAGAGTGAGAGAGACAGAGAGAGAATCCCAAGCAGGCTCTATGCTGTCAGCATAGAACCTGATGCATGGCTCAATTCCAAGAACCATGAGGTCATGAGCTGAGCTAAATCAAGAGTTGGTTGCTTAACCGACTGAGCCACCCAGGTGCCCCAGTGGACTGGTTTTTTGATGTTAAATACATACTTGCATACTTGGAATATATTCAACTTGGTCATGATGTATCATTTTTAAAAATATAACTGTGGATTGAATATTTTTGTATCTGTAGTTATAAGGGATGTCAAATGTATAATTTTCTCTTATAGTGTTTCTTCTCAGAACTTAGTATTCAAGCTATGCAGGTCTCAGAAAATGACTTGGGAAGTGTAGTCTCTAACTCTATTTTCTCTATTTGCTTCAGATTTGTATTATTTCTTCTTTAAATGTTTGAAGGAATTCACTCCTGACACCACCTGGATCCAAATTTTTCTTTGTGCAAAGGCTATTAAGTATTAATTCAATCTATTTAACAAATATAGAGCTATTGCTGTTTTCTATTTCTTCTTATATCAATGTTAGTAGATTTCATCTTACTAAATAAGAAATTTGTCCATTTCATCTAAGATGATGTTTTTTTGTCTCTTATTGCCTCTTACATCATATAGTAACAATTCTTGGACTTGTGTCTTTTTCTTTTCACTTCACTTTACTAAATCAAATACATCTCTCCTGACTTTCTTCTTGATATATTTAGCTAAATGTTGTATTTTTCTCTTCTGTGATGAGCCTCTCTAAGCTCTTACTGATTTAATCTTATACTGCCTTATTTTTTTCATTATCTTTCATTAATACATCTCTGAAAATAGACTCCTTGAAGGCAGAAATTACATCTTTAACTTCATTGTTCTCCATAGCATCAAGCATACTTGTTTAACATTAAAGAAATATTTTGAGATTATTGATTTGTCCACTCTGTGGGTTACTCTAAACATCTACTGTGGATAAGCTTGGAGCATCTTATAATGCCAGGAAGCATGAAAGTGTTAAAACTAATGATAATAATAAAGACTATTATTAGGCATGTCAAAAGCAAAGAAACCAACCTGAAAGAGTTCCCAATGGCCCAAACTGAACCAATTTGAGAAACAAAATAAATAGTAATAACATTGGACTATGTAACTTAAAAATAAAATAAATATCCATGAGTCCATAATGATATAAAATAATTGAATAAATAAACAAATGGGAGAAAAGAGACAAGTCTTCTTATAGAATTTCAAACAAAGTGTAGAAGGAAGGAGAGAAACAGAAAGTAACTAGAACACCCAGTAGTAATTGTTACAGACAAGATTTAAAGATGAATACTAAAATCTTAGTGGGCAAACACTTAAACAAGAACATGATAGCCTACAAGAAGCCCCCTAAAATATTAAAATTACTGTAGTCATTTTATGTCCAATATTCTTTGATAATCTTCTATCCAAGGAGATAGATCTTAATTTCTCTCCCCTTGACTGTTGCTAGACTTAAAGACTTGTTCTAAATAAATATAATATTGAAAAAGAAAATAGTACCTGTAAAGAAACCTGGCAGACAGATCAAGTGATCAAGGTTCATATCATCAGTAAAAGTCACGTTGATATCATGCACCTTTGATATAATGAGAAGGGCACCTCTCCTCTGGTATTGTTCCCTAGAATCCAAAACCCTAGTTCAATCATGACAAAACATCAGGAAAAAAAGGTGAGAAAAATTCTACAAAATATCTGACTAGTAACCTTCAAAACTGTCAAAGTCATGAAAAAAAAAAAACAGGGAAAAACTGTGAAACTGTCACAGATTATTGGAAAGTAAGGGGATATAATCCCTGTGGTATCCTAGATGGGATCCCAGACCAGAAAAAGGAAGAAATGAAAAACTAGTGAAGTCTAAATAAAGTATGGATTATAATTAATTGTACTGTACCAATGTTAACTCATTAGTTTTGATAAGTGCAGCAAGGTTACATAATCATAGCAAAGGTACCATCAGGGGGATCTGGGTAAAGAGTATACACAAATTTTCTATATTATCTTTCTTCTTTTAAAAAAATTAATGTTTATTTAGCTGAGAGAGAGAGAGAGAGAGAGAGAGAGAGAGAGAATCTGAAACAGGCTCCAGGCTCTGAGCTGCAAACACAGAGCCCTACATGGGGCTCTAATGTAGAAGCAGTGAGATCACGATCTGACCTGAAGTTGGATGCTTAACTGACTGAGTCACCCAGATGCCTCTCTGTATTATCTTTCTAATCCTTTGGTAAAAAATTAAAATTGTTTAAAAATGAAAAGGTTGTTTGGGCTTTTTACACTTTTAAAAAGCATCTATTGTATCAGACCACACATTTATGTTTGGATTTACTGGAAATCTGTGCTCCTTATATTTATATTAATAATTGACTTTATTTTCCCTTTTGTGAAATATAGTCTAGATTGGATTTGAAACTACACACCAACAATATTAAGAAATGGGCTAAACAAGAGCAACTTATTAGTAACATCATTGATAAAAGCTATACCAATTACATCTAAGAAAACACAGGACACCATTAGGGAAGTAAATAATAAAGGTAAATATCCAAAACCACTCTTCCTCCAAAAGTCAGTGAGATAATACAGATTCTCTTAGGAAACAAATAATAAAAGAACTTATAGCTGTCCTTTGGTGAAATAGTACCAAATTATTTTACATTTTAACTTCACAAGTAACTTTAAAAATATATGAAAGTTATATTGGTTCTAGATGTTGCCAGGTCAGGATGGCAAACTGATCACATAATTTATCCCATGCCTTTCTAGGTTTCTATTAATATTAAAGCCAAGAAGCCAGATCCATAAATCTATAAAACCAAAGAAAATAGGAATGGGTGAAACAATTCAGCAAAATTCTAGATGATGGTATTGAACAGAGGACTCATAAAGCTGTAACCTAGATACATCTGGGAAGAGAGGATGATCAAAAGAATCAGAAAGTTGGAGAATACTGCAGAGAAACAATCAGATTTCCAAAAAAACTCCCTAATAAGTTGGGTGCTAGACTATAATATCTCACAACGGAGGAAGAGTTCCCAGTAGAATTTTCATTCTTTTTTTTTTTTAACTTTCATTCTTAAATATAACTAGATAAAAACTATTGACAGACATTTGAAAAAAAATTAGAAAGATAAAAAAAATATCTCTAACAAACAAACAGACAAACAAAATGTCCTTTGAGGAAACCTGAATAATTTGGGGAACAGAAGAGAACTTTAAAGTTTCTAGAAAATAAGATCAAGAGGGGCACCTGGGTGGCTCAGTTGGCTAACCAGCTGGCTTTGGCTCAAGTCATGGTCTCAGGGTTCATGAGTTCGAGTCCCACATTTGTTTCTTTGCCTTTTGTGTGGAGATTGCTTTGGATCCTCTGTCTCCCTCTCTGCCCCTCCCCCACTTGTGCACACATGCATGTGCTCTCCTCTCTCAAAAATAAATAAAGTTTAATTTTTTTTTAAAAAAAGCGTAAGATTCTTCAAAAAAAAAAGGAACAAAAATTATGGAAGAGTACTAGAAAATTAAAAGTATAACAATCAAAAAAATTTAAAAGTCAACATCAGGTAAAAAAATCAATTTGAATAAGCCTCTCAAAAGTTTTTTTAAATATGAGAAATAGAAAACAGAAGAGAGAAAGATGTACAAGATCTAACTAGAAGGCCCAACTACTAAGATTCCAAAGAGAACTCCAAAGAAAAACAGAGGGAAAAAATAATCAAAGAGATAATTTAAAAGAAATGCCCACAACTAAAGGTTACAAGCTTTCAGAATGAAAGACGCCTCCAAGAAGGCATATCAAGGAAAGAATCATAACCAGTTATATATTAGTTATAGATCCTAAAGAAAAGTGTCTAAAAATGGAAACAGGAAAAGTAACTTTTAAAGAACAAGAATCAGACTTCTTATCAGCAATTCTGGATGCTAAAAAATAGAGCAATTTCTCCCAGTTCCAAAGGAAAATTATATTTGACCCCTAATTCTTGATCTAGCCAAAACATTAGTAAGTCATTTTCATACATGCAGAAATTCTGAATATTTACCTCCTACATGCTCTTTTCAGGAAGCATCCTAAGAAGGCTTTAGCAGCACATAGGATTAGAGTGAGAAAAAGGAAGACATGGATATAGGAAAGATCAGTGCCTAGGTAGCAACTGCTCCATCACAGGACAGAGGAAGGTATCCAGGTAAAAGGGAAATTCCAAAGATTACATTCTACCTTCTGAGAAGCTGAAAGTACTTAATGGTAACATAAAGGCAGATTATGCAAGGAAAAACAAAAGCAACTAGAAACTGTAGGAAAACAAAAAGCAATACAAGTTAAGGGAATATAATTATAGCATACTACTTAGATCAGGAGTTGAGTGACATTTACATATTCATAATAATTTTTAAAACTTTTATTTACTTTTTGATAGAGAGAGAGAGAGAGAGAGAGAGTGAGTGGGGGAGGTGCAGAGAGAGAAGGAGATACAGAATCCAAAGCAGGCTGCAAGCTGTCAGCACAGAGCCCGATGTGGAACTCAAATCCCCCAATCGTGAGATCATGACCTGAGCCAATTGGACACTTAACCGACTGAGCCACCTACACGGTCCCATAATAATTTTTTATTGATTTTTAAGCTTCAGAATCAACCTACAGACAAAACACTAAAGTCTTAACATGGGTAGAAATAGATTATAAATGATGGGGCACCTGGGTGGCTCAGTTGGTTGAGTGTCCAACTCTTGATTTTTGGCTCAGCTCATGTTCCCATGGTCATGGGATTGAGCCCCGCGTTGGGCTCTGCACTGAGCATGAAGCCTGCCTGGGATTTTCTTTTCTTTCCCTCTGTCCCTCTCCCCAGTTCACATACTCTCTCTCTAAAATAAAAAATAAAAATAAAAAATAATATAAATACTACCAACTTTAATAATGTAGAATTAACAGCACAAATGAGAGAGACTAGAAGATATTAAAGGGAAAAGAAGTTGGGGTGCCTGGGTGGCTCAGTTGGTTAAGACTCTGACTTCAGCTCAGGTCATGATCTCACGGTTTGTGGGTTCCAGCCCTGTGTCAGGCTCTGTGTTGACAGCCAGCTCAGAGCCTGGAGCTTGATTCAGATTTTGTATCTCCCTCTCTCTCTGAGCCTCCCCTGTTCATGCTATGTCTCTCTCAGAAATAAAAAAAAATATTTTAAAAAATTTTAAAAAAAGGGAAAAGAAGTTGTGAAAAGGGTAAATTCTCATCTTATAATGTAAGAAATCATTAGAAACTCTCTATAGTTAATAAGATAGAAATATAGAAATAAATATGTTATTTTAAAGTACATAAGTATCAAGAGAACAAAGAACTGGAGTATTTTGAGAATAGGGACAATAGGGAGGTAGTTGTACAAATAAGTTAGATCTTTATGTATCATGGTAGTAAGCCAACAGATCTTTTTGTGTCCTAAATTTCCAAAGTGGGGGAGGGTGGTTCCCCCCACACCAAGAAACAATTCTCAGACACCAGCAAGATATCTAGTAATTGCACTAAATTCTGATACTATCTGCCTGAAGATAGTACCAGATTCTACAGGTTAAGGGTTTTGTCCTACAATACTGCCTCCTGCTTCTGACCAGTGCAGATGACAGTTGCAAACTTGGGTTGTTACCTATGCTTCTGACCCTCCAGCTACATACTAGAAATTCCCATGACTACTTTCTTGGACTTCAGATGTCAGTCACAAGTCCTGATTGTTACCTGTATTTCTGACCAACTGGCTAAAAATCACCAGTTTCCAAGACCTCCTCCTTGAATTTGATTAGTTTGCTAGAAGTGCTCACAGAACTCAGTGAAGCATTGTACTTACTACATTATCAGCTCATTATAAAAGGATATAACTCAGGAATAGCCTGATGGAAGAGATAAGAGGGCAAGGTATGAGGAAAGGGTGTAGGGCTTCCATGATCTCTAAGTTGTGCCATTCTCACCAACTTCCATGTATTCACCAACACAGAAGCTGTTAGAACCCCATTCTTTGGGTTTTTATGCAGGCTTCTTTATATAGGCACCAGTGATTAAATCATTAGCCATTGGCAATAGATTGAACCTCCAGCCCCTCTCTCCTCCCAGGAAATCAGGGGGTGAAACTGAAAATTCCAACCTTCTATCCATGGGTGGGTCCCCTGGCAGCCAGCCCCTATCCCTAGGTGCTTCCAAAATACACCACGTTAATATAAACCCCTTGGTGGTAGAAAGGGGCTTATTAAGAGTTACAAGACCCCCATTTCACCTTCATGGTTCTGAAGCAGATTTCAGAAACTTAGGATTAAACCAAGTATTATAACAAAAGATATTCCTATTGCTCTTATCACTCAGGAAATTCCAGGAGCTGTGGGAGCTGTGAGCCAGGAACTGTGGACAAAGATCAAACACATATGAGAAATATATTTTGGTCATCTGAATGATAAAATATATATTTCTTATAAATCACAATAATCAGCAGATAACATCTAAATTTGATAAATTAGGAAATGGTTGTTACACACATACATACACACACCACCACCACTACCACCACCGTTGCACTTGATTTAGCCAATATTACATATTTAGAGCTTTAAAGGCACTAACAAACGTATAAACACAGAAACCATTAAAAGAATCACAAGCTTCTCTCTGGGCAATAACTCTGGGGGTAGAATCCAGAACTATAGTGTTTCATTATAAGCCTACTGTATTTTTCAATTTTTAAAAGCATATATATATATTTTATTGATGAAAATAAATGTGAAATATTTATTTGGAAAGCATCCAACTAGACTCTGCTTCATAGTGCAGCCCTCAGCATTTAAATAAGCTCTTGGTATTTCAGAAATTAAAATACAACATTTTTAAGCCTCAAATAGAAATGTCTGCTACAAATTCTACCCTGTGGTAGACAATATCACAGAAACAATTTAGAACACATGACAAAATAGCCTACTTCAGGCGTGTTAAGTGTTAAAGATATTAAAAACTGAGGTTAAAATATGTTGGAAATATACGAAGTGAGTATTTGCCTCTCCTTCATGACTCTCCATGATGGTCACCAACACATATTACAGAAAAGGGCACATTGATATTATCTCCCTAATAACAATAATAGACGACAGCTTAAATTGGAACCATCCTGGACTCTCTGGAGCCTGTCATTTATTTCCTCTGTGACTTCCAGCGAACAAGGTGACAAACTGCCCATCGGAATCAGCCTCTGTGAGCCACATTCCCCAACTTTCATTTCTAGGACACAATACCTTCACCATCAAACATGATCTAGCTCAAATGACTTTAGGCATACCATGACACCACTGAATTTATGTCACCTGAAATTAGGGATGTACCTGATATGGCATGAATTTGAATTTTCTGGGTATAACAACTACCCTGTGAAATAGATTTGAAAAAAAGTAAAGGTGAAGTCAGAAATTTTAAAAAGAGACAAATGTCAAAATAAGAAAGATTGTAGAGTCTGTGGATGGTATTCTCATTCATCTTCAAATTTCCTTTGCTCCATGTTTAAACATTTCAAATAAAGAGTTTTTCCAATGTCATTCGATATGGGCAAACATCTGAAATTCAACAGCCAACTTTAAATACTTCCCATCTTGTAGGAGCTTTAAAAATGAATGCTGGCTTGCTTTCCCTAAAGAAAAAAAAAACATATTATGGGCTTCTATCCTCCCTTTCTGAGTGAGAATTTTCCAGCCGTTGCTAACTTTCCAGATGTAAGTTCTCAGAATTGGACAGTCCTACCTCTAAATACACCTTTTTAGCAAAAATTAGGTCTCGGAAAATTTCCCAAGTAGTAATAGACTTCAGATCTCTGTTGGAATTCATTATGGAAAGAATTTATCTGTACATATATAGACATATAACTAGAAGAGGGAAGTCCTCATAATGTTTTTTTTTTAATAGAATAACAATAAAGTAAATAATCTATAAATGTGATAAGATTGCCTTGCTGTGAATGAAATAAAGACTTAAGGAACCTTCAGATCAGATTGACATATGAGCTTTCACAAGCCTTCCAGAAACAGGAAAGGACAAGATTTTGCTGCCCTGCCAGCCTGCTCTGTTGTTTCTGATGCATTTCACATATAGTGGTGGTTGTTACTTTTATAATTACTATGTAATCCTTCTAAGTAAAGTTCCATGAGAGCAAGGACGTTTTGTCATTTACTACTGTATTTCATAATCTAGAAGGGTGTCTGACATAGAGTAGGTATTCTATAAATTTTTTAAATGAACAACTACCTTATAATTTTATCATAAAGAGCAAAGGAACAAGTACAAAGTGCTTTGCAAAGTCTAAAACCTGTTAAGACATTAGTTACCATTGCTGTTATTCAGCATAATCTAGTCCTTGTTGGGGTTGGCTTTTTTTTTTTTTTTAATTTTTTAAATGCTTTATTTATTTCTGAGAAAGAGAGAGAGAGAAAGAGAGAGACACAGCATGAGCCAGGGGAGGGTCAGAGAGAGAGGGAGATACAGAATCTGAAACAGGCTCCAGGCTCTGAGCTAATGGTCAGCACAGAGCCTGACAAGGGGCTGGAACTATGAACCACGAGATCATGACCTGAGCTGAAGTCGGATGCTTAACCAACTGAGTCACCCAGGCACCAAGGGGCTGGCTTCTAAGAGCTCTAGCAGCCATTCCCTGTGTTTTGGATCCTAATACTAGGCTATGTAATGAGACTCACCCACAGGTGAGAGGCAGAACAGCACAGTCTTCAGGGTGTAAACTCAAATGCAGCCTCTATGACTCAGTTATTGGCTGAACGACCTTGAGCAAGTTATTTAAACTCTATGCTTAGTTTGCTCATCTGTAAACCAGGAGATAACGGTGTCTAACTAATAGGGCCGTTGTGAGAATTAAATGAGGGACTGTATGTAACTCACTGGAAACAAGGCCTGGCGTAAAGAAAGCACTAAGTGTGTTGCTAGGGCTGATCTTACTGCTCCTGATTAGCACAGGGATTCAGGAAACAGAGAAGGAAGTTCAGGAACCTCCACACTGTGATTTGTCTTAAACTAATGCTGTACAAGTTTAAGGATAGATTTTTGTACCCCTGAATTTCTCTGAGTTTTGGCATGATGCACTGTTCTTCTACATATTTAGTTCCTTAGAGAGTCTCGTGGTGCTACAGCTCAATAAGTTATATTTTTGGGGAAAACATGGATATTAGCTGAGGCATTTAATCACAGAGGCAGGTTCAAGGTCTCTATTCACTCTTTACAGGTTTTTCAAAACACATTGCTAAATGTGTTTTCACTTTCATGAGGCCTCTTAATGTGACTTGGACATGACAAGCTTCTTTAAACATAAGACAGTTTTACTTTTGATTGAGATTTGCTTTAGAAACATTCTTAGCATCAGTAAGCTAACATATTTTCAGATACCAATTTCATTCAGAAGAGCTTAGTTTATTATTATTGTACACATGGTAGAGCTTGTGAAGTGATATTTATATTGACTCTTTGTTCCATTAGTATTGAAATCCAGATGTCAGTTTACATCAATGTAAACATATCAGATTGACCTGAATTTTTCTCAAATATTTAAAAGGAAAAGCCCAAAACAAAATAACACGCCATTTCTGAACCATACTCTGTGCTGTGAGCAAGACCTCTCGGTTACAACTTCTAAATTAGGTCAAGGGGTTCTCCTGGGGAAAAAAACCAGGAAGTTTGCCAAAGAAATTCTAAAATTCCCAAAATAAAGTATAAAGCAATCTGCCATTTCACTGATTCTTGTTTGTTCTTTTATCGTGCTTTGAGAAATGTTAGACCATTGGTCTGCCTCGTTTCACCTCCTTGTAGGGGAAAAACTGTCAATAGCAGCTGTTGCTTCAGATTTCAATAATCTTTCAGATTCGTTCTAAGAGAGCCAAGAGGAAATCACCCAAAATTTCCTTTCCATAGGTGATCATGCCATCACCCCAGTGTAAAGCTTACTAGTGTGTGTCTGTGTATATTTACGTATTTATGTATTTACGTATGTATATATAATATACATAAGCTGTTATTTATTTATTTTTATTTATTGTTTTCTAGAACAAGGGTTGAACTTTTCTGTAACTAATAGGTCACAAAGGGCAGCTGAGGCTTAAAACATTACGCAGAATCAGTTACACAAAAACAAAAAATCCTCCCAGAGTCACAGAGCCCAGAAAAGCTACTTCTAACTCGTTTTCCTTCTGACTACACTATACACTTATAATTACACAACACTGTGAGGTTCCTGTACCATCTTGCATATTTTCATCCAAAAATTCAAACCTATTTCATCCTGAGAACAAAAGCTGGCAAGAAGCACTCAAGTGATGAGTGAACAAAACGCAATAAAAAAGCAGCATACTGACATGGAAATGTCATTTGAGCTGCTGAATGGCACACAACTCCAGAGTTTACCAAAATATTGTGAAGCACTTTGCCAATGAGCATATAATTGACTGAAAGACTTGCCAGCACTATTCTAGAGATGTCTAACATACTATATAATAAAGAAAATCATTTACAAAAAAATTAAATGTTAGAATACATTTTTAAAGAGCTTCCAAAACCAATGTGGTTTTTTCCCCCCATTTTTGGCCAAGGAAATTACTGAGCTATTATCAGCTTTTATGTTTTGATGTTCATATTTTACTTGCTGCCTATCACTTGCATTTCTGCATGACAGTCAAATAAGTCAGTCAATCAACATGTATTTATTATTGAGAATCTAAGAAGTATACATTTCTTGGCTGAAATTGCTCTTGGGAAGATCTTAATTCATGAGGCCAGCACCTGTCCTTCTTTATGAGCATATATTCTTCCATTCATCCACCCATCCATGCATCCATCTGTCTAACCATTCACCCATTTATCCATCTTTCTAATAAGTATTAATTAGTCAAGTATCTAAGATGCACTAAGTACTGTGCTGGCTTCCAGAGAAATAATGACAATTAAGAGGGATTCCTTACCACTGTGGGGTTTATAGTATACCTAGGAAGATGCACTTTGTGCTCAGTGTAGGATAAAGAAAGAACAGCCTGCTAGATAGGGAGTAGAGAGAAAGGTTATACAGGACTCTGAAAGAAACAGTATTTATCCTGAGGACTTAAGAGTCAGTGGTACGGGGGGGCACCTGGGTGGCTTAGTCGGTCAAGCGTCCGACTTTCGCTTAGGTCATGATCTCGCGGTTCGTGGGTTCGAGCCCCGCGTCGGGCTCTGGGCTGACTGCCAGCTCAGTGCCTGGAGCCTGTTTCAGTCTGTGACACCCTCTCTCTCTGGCCCTCCCCTGCTCACGCTGTCTCTCTCTCTCTCCTAGAAATAAATAAAACATTAAAAAAATTAAAAAAAAAAAGAGTCAGTGGTACGGGGTCAGAAAAAAAATGAAGAGAGGAGTCATAAGGAACAGCACAATTAAATGACCTGGGGGTGGGGAGTGAAACATTAAAAAAAACTCACAGAAAGAAGGACTGGTGTGCAAAGAACATGGAAAGAGGTGGCAAGAAGTAAGCCCAGAGAGATGGGTACAGGTTGGGACTATTCCTGTTTTTCTAAGATCCATCCTTTGCCCTCGATCCCTTTTCTCTGACAGTTTATCATTTTAATAAATACTGGACAGGAGGACTCTAATGATACACCCTGAAATAGCAATAAACAATGCAAGTGTTATTCCAGTATTCTTAACATGAACCTCTCCTTGCAACCCTGTGAACTGAACACAAGCAATTCTCCACTTCCCCACCAGGGAATTCTGGAGAGCTTTTTATGATGGGTCAAGCACTGTGGCTGCATCTCCACCTGTGATTTACATTTCCTTTTTGAAACTTATTTTAATGAGGAAAAGTAATGCAAATCTAATGAACACTTTGAATGCCAAAAAATAAAAAAGGAGGAGCATCACGAGTACTCCTTTACCTTCAGGTAAAAGTCTTCCCGTAGCTATTGATCACAGTTTGAAAAACGAGAGTTTTCAAAGACAAATAAAGATCGCAACACTACAATTTCCATTAGTTTATTACATAAACAATAAAATGATTTAATAGAAAACACCAAAATCTTTAACTTAACTATGAGATGCATATATTGATGCAATGCTTGTACATATTCAGACACATTTATACACGCGTCTGTGTGTGCATCTATCTCTTCCCAGGCAGTGAGTATAGTAGTCATAATTAGCTTTTATCCTTGTGGGTTAAGGAGAGCAACATCTACTTCATATTCGCCTCTGAAGACAAAGAGGCAATTTTGGATTTCAGTTCTTCATATGGGATTCTTTTCAAACTCAAGTAGAATAAAATGTGATTCAAACCAGTGTTACATATGCTATGAGATATCCTACGAGAGTTTGTTTTTTAGTCTTAAATATTTTGTTTTATAATAGTAAGTCCCAGTGGGTATCTGGTAAAATCCCAAACCAGAAGCAGCTGTATTTCAGGAAAATGCTTATATCTAGTTCCAAATATATCTTTGCCTTAATAAATGAGAAAATGTCTCCTCTATCCTTTTGTTTTCTAAATCCTCTTTTCTTTTCATTTTGGCATGTGAACTTGTAGCCACAGCTGAATGCCATAGGTTGAGACTACTAACTTCAACAGCCGGGAGGGAATAATGCCCCACACGGAGCCAGTCCCCTCAGCCAGCCAACCCTCAGTGAGCTCTCACCACCCAAGTTCTGGGTTGTGGCCCCACTCGATGCAAATGGCCTCTTCTAATTAACCCCCTCACATCCTGTTGTATAAAATGATATGGCAAAAATCTACCGGCGGGCTCATTTGGGGTTAATCTCTAGAACTTCTTTACAACCATAGCTGTCTAATTACCTGGACTGTTGATTTCATAAAGTAGTAGCTCCACTTACCTGTGTCTGAGCATTGGACTATTAGCTGGATAATCAATCAAGATGCCATGGAAGAGATAGGCGGTTTCTATGGAGGAAAGTGGCCAGAGTTCCAGCTTCGGCCACATCCCCTCCCTAATCCTAAAAGAACCTTGACAGCAGGATGGCGGCTTCCTGTCTGCCCTGATGTGGGTTGAGGCACTCTCAGTCCAGTAATAAGATGACTTAACAGTGGTCTAGATATACATCTTATTTTGTCTTCACCTTCACAGAAGTGCAATGATCAATAGAACACTGTATGTTATACTATACGGGAATTAAAATTTTTTTAACTTTATTTTTTTAATGTTTTATTTATTTCTGAGAGAGAGAGAGCGAGAGAGAGAGAGAGCAGGGGAGGGTCAGAGAGAGAGGGAGACACAGAATCTGAAACAGGCTCCAGGCTCTGAGCTAGCTGTCAGCACAGAGCCCAACACGGGGCTTGAACCCACGAACCGTGAGATCATGACCTGAGCTGGAGTCAGATGCTTAACCGACTGAGACACCCAGGCGCCCCTGGAATTAAAATTTGAAAGAAATGAAAAAAAAAAAAAAGGAACTGAAATGACATTATTCCCAAAAAACAGAGGCTCAGAGCATTAATTTACTTGTCCAAGGTCACACAACCAGGAGTGGAAGAGCAGAACACAGAGTCTTCTTAGTCCCTGCGAGTCACTTGCTCCAAGAGGGCAATGGCTCAGGGAAGGTCTCGAAAAGATTCTGGGACCGACTGCATGAAAATCGCTATGGGTAATTTTAAAATGCATATTCCTAAATCTCAGCCAAGAGCTATGAATTAGATTCTTGGAAGGTGGGTCCAAGAATCTGCATTTTAAAAGCTCTCTATTCACAGGAGAGTCAGAGAACTGCTAATCTAAGTCTTTCTTTCTCTCTCTAAACTTTGGAGGCTTAGTTTTTCATGAGGAACATTGCTGGGATTTTTTTTTTTTTTTATTCATCACTTGAATATCTTTTATGAACAAGTCACAGCTCTGGCTCTCCTGGTTTCACATTTTCTTTTAGAGTTTATTTATTTATTTTGAGAGAGAGGGAGAGGCAGAGAGAAAGGGTGAGAGAGAATCCCAAGCAGGCTCTGTGCTGTCAGTATAGAGCCCAATGCCAGGGCTCGATCCCGTGAACCAGGAGATCATGACCAAAATCAAGAGTGAGATGCTTAACTGACTGAGCTACCCAAGCACTCTTCACATTTTTTATTTAACGAATACTTATGTAGTATTTTCTACATGCAAGGCCCTATTGATTGATGATTAAATTCTTACCACAGCCTTCTGTGCTAGATACTATTATAATACTTATGTTATAAATGAGGAAACTTGTGCACAGAGAGGCTAGAGGTTCTTGCCTCAAGGGTCCCAAGATGTGCTCCTAGGCTGTCTGGCTTGAGCCCATGTGGCAATTGCTACACTGTGCTTCCAACAAAGATTTGGAATTGTTGTGAGAAGCACTGGGAGGACACTTGCAGGCACCTTAGATTTGAGCTTCATGCAACAGCTTTCAGTTCCTTCAAGATGTCCTCCCTGCTCCATGTCCCTGTGTCTTCACTTGCTCTGCTCTCTCTGCTAACATGCCCACCACTCCTCTTCCACGGAGTTAATCCCGTCTCATCTGACAAACCTAGACGCTATTGCTGGGTGTCCAGGATGAGTTAGATTCCCTCTACTTCATTCCCAGGGCCCAGTGCTCACTGGCCTCACGGCACTAATTACACTGAGCTATACCTGCAGATCTGCTCCTATCTTCCACAGGAGACTATAAACCCCCTGAGGGCACACACGGGGACTTCTTTATCTTCTGCTCCAGGTGTCCAGTGGTGAGGAGGAGCTCTATAGATGCTTGCAGCACAAATGAAAGGGTGCATTCAAAGTAAGTAATGGTTATTTGCTTTGTAATAGAATTTACCAAAGGTTTCCAAACCCCTGTGTTCATTTCCATATCATTAATTTCTGGACAGAAAGCCTGGAGGGCAGAAAGTTAAAGTCACTGCCAACTGGAGAGCAATCCAAATTTCAGAGAAAATGTCTCTGAAATTATAATTTAAGTCAGTGGGAAATCTTCTATTGATCTATGAAAATGTGAAATAGACACAGGTTTTCAGGGACACTCCTATTGTATAAAGGGAGGTGTACACATTAAGCGTGTTGGATTTGGTGCTATACATGTGTAAGCAGATGGGGGAAGTGAAGCTTGGCTTGTGAATTCAGTCCTTTTCTCTCCAGCTGGCAGAAGCAAGAAATTTTGAGAGCTCTGCTCTCCTGGCTACTGAAGAAGGATCAAGTTTCCCTGCTCTGCAATGACCACTGAAGCCATCTGGGGAAAACAAAATTCTTTCACACGAGAAGAACACAGGAACATAGGGAGGAATGGGAAACTGTGATACTCTGGTTCTTCAGCTCCTGCAATCGAGAAAAGTCTAGCTGGTGTTTTGACCTAACTTGTCTCTAAGTGGCCTAGTAAATCAAACAGGAGAGTTGCAAAATGTTCTGTAGTCTTAGGGTAGGAATTTCTTACATGCCCATAAAGCCACTGGCATTATAATTAAATTCCTCAAATGAGCAAAGCAGCCCCAAACACTGAATATTAACTTCCCATCTTGTGCAGCTTACATTCCTTAGATTGTGTACATGCTAAACAGACTCACTGACATTTTTCTGCCTTTAAAAGAGATTTAGACTTTTCCCCGCACATCAAAGAAAGTATATCAAAAAATGCAAAACAGAATTTGTGATTAGTAGAAACAGACCATATTAATTTTTCCTTCTAAACAATACCCTAAGAGGAAAGCAGGCTAAACCCATTATGCTAATTCGGTGATGGAGTGCTCAGATTACACCGCAAAAGTAAACAATGTGCTCCAGATAGAACGGACTATGGTGCACCTCACAATTACACTTCATGGTGGAAAATAGGCTTAGGAAGCGTTTGGCCCGGTGATTCACAGAAAATGCCCTCCAAGCTTCATGTGAAACATGCAGTTTTGTGAAACCCCTGTGTTATATAATACTGTCTGGTCAGCATTTGACCAAAAAGTCAGGAGTGACTGCCCCCTGCCACGGTTGTAGGTTTGGGCAAATCATCTCTGCTGTGCCTGCCGGTCAATGAATGCAGTGTTACTTCCCTTCAAAATGGATCCTATGGGACAAGCCAGGAAGCCTCATGCGTGATCAGAGAGAGCATCTCCGAATAAAACCAATGGAAAGAATGCATTCCTCACCAAGGAGAACTCACCAGTCATATGAATAAGTTTTCCTCTTCTTTAAATGCCTTCCCCTCCCTTCATTCAGTTCATTCTCAGGAAATGCATTGCTGAGAACTGTTCTAAGCTAGTCTGATCATTCACTGATATTAGGCTCCTTCCGGTAGGTGAGACCTGGAGGTCTCCTCTCTCATGTCCTTGGTACCCAATTCTGCCACACACACAGCAACACACATTCTGCACATATTAGTGAGCAAGCACAAAAACGTATGCAATCAGCTCCCTGAGAAGTTCCTCTCTGTTATTTCAGTTTTTGTTATCTTCAAAGGGGGCCGTGTTCCCCATATTTGGTTACCTAAATTTTTAACATCTTGCTCACACAATGGTACAGAATCCACAAATCTTGAATCCCATTCATTTCCACCATTGTGGGAAATAACAATTCTAAATACCCCTTGTTGATCAGAAACAAAGATCACTGAAGCATTTATCGTAATCATCTCATGAATTTTTCAAATACTAAACACCCTGAACTGAATATTCTCAATTAGGTGTTGCAGATATTAGTTTGCCATCTCTGAGACAGAGTTTAATTCACATGCAGGACACACGCCCTACAGCATCTACACTGAAGAATTTAAAAGTAAATTACAGAAAACATAATCAAGTGAAATATTCATTCATTTTAACATCCTTTTTATTAAATTTAAGATTGAGATTAGTTATTCTAGGTAGTACATGGCAAAACTCCCCCTTATTGAAGTCAAGAATCTATGCCAAATCAGGGGCACCTGGGTGGCTCAGTCAGTTAAGTGTCCAACTTTGGCTCAGGTCAGGATCTCGCGGCTCATGAGTTCGAGCCCCACATCGGGCTCTGTGCTGACAGCTCAGAGCTTGGAGCCTTCTTCTGTGTTTCCCTCTCTCTCTTTGCTCCTCCCCTGCACATACTCTGTTTCTCTCTCTAAAATAAAACATTAAAAAATTAAACAAAAAAAAGAATCTGTGCCAAATCTTATTTCCTTTCCACTGAATATGAATACTGGGGGCCTAAAGAGAACATGGATGAAGAACACAAAAACCCTGGGTACTAGCTCCACATATGCGCATAACCATGTCATTCCTATTAGTTAGGTATCTTTGTGCTAAAGTTTCCCTAAAAGGTATTGTCAGGACAACTGAGATGCATTTTTTTTAAGTTCTACATATTTATTTTGAGAGAGGTGAGGAGGAACAAAGAGAGACAGAGAGAGAACCCCAAGCAGGCTCTGCACTGTCACTGTAGAGCCCAACATGGGGTCTTGATCTCACAAACCATGACATCATTACCTGAACCAAAATCGAGTGGGACGCTTAACCAACTGAGCCACCCAGGCACCCCATGATGCATATTAATTCATATGAAGACAAGTGAAACAGAGTAAATTAAAGTAAATAACATTACTTAACACATGTGTGTGTTTCTCCCAATCTAACCATCTATCCTATATATCACCTCTGACCCATTATCTTACAGCACTGCATTAATCATATGCCAATTAAAAAAGAAAAAAAACTTACCTGCCTACTAATACGGAACAGATTTTCTGGCCTCACAACAAAACTTCAACCTATCTATATAGCCTGACTGACCACCACTTTGACCATTTCTTCCATTTCCTGTCTCTGTACTTGCCTCAGCTCCAGCTGCCCCCAATACCTGTTTGCACACACTCTCCAGGATTTACCAGCATCCAGCTCTAAGACCATTATAAATTCATCTCCATTTTCCCACTGCACCTAGAAGAAAGCCTATATTGGACACTTGGGTTGGCACCCAGACAAATGGGCCTAGGTAAGCAAAGACCAGGAGATCCCAGACCACAAAGCAGATCCTTGAAGCAGGCCTTGGAGAGAGGAGGTAGGTAGTCAGTAGAAGGAAGCAGAACCAAGCACAGGAAGTTCAAGGAATACTTCATCCCATATGATCTGACTTGTGCCATAACCCATCCCCTTGGCAGTCCCACACTCATACCCAATGCCTTTGTCTTCTATACAAGCCACCTTTTCACTCCATGCCTTTGACTTAGATTAGAGGAATGGATTCAGACCTCCACTGGGTTCAATGGAACCTAGGCCCCCAATGATATGCACAATATCACCATCCCTGAATGTTTACCCTGTCTTTGAGTGCCTAATAATGTGTCTGCCTCCCCACTGAGCTATGAGCTTCCTGAATGAATAGGAACCTAATCCATCTTCATGTTCTGAAAACCCTACAGAGCACGTAGCCCAATGCTTTTTTAAAGCAGTTACTAATTCTTAGTTAATTACTAATTCACTAAGCTGTTCCCCCACCTTAGTGATCTGATTTCATCACAATGACCCTGGACAATACCCATCATTTACTAATTCTCCCACAGTAGGTCAGAAGCAACTTCTAGAGCTACTCTCCAGCAACCTTTGCTAGAAGATTCTTCGCTGATATTGTCTCTGGTTATTCTTTATATTCCCTTAAATATAATGGTCACCATGCACGTACACATTATCTTCATGTTCCAATTATCTTACTAGTAAGTTCTCTAAAGTAAAAGGCAGTTTTTTACAGAATTTTACAACTTTAGTTTATTTAAATTCTTAAAAAGTTCTATAATACCTGCTATGGTCTGAATGTTTGTGCCTCTCCAAAATTTGTTAAGTTGAAACCTGATGCTCACTGTGACGGTATTAAGAGGTGGGGCCTCTGCAAGTGCCTACATCAGGAAAAGCAAGGCTCTCATAAGTAAGATTGGTGCCCTTGGGGCACCTGGGTGGCTCAGTCGATTGGGTGTCCGACTTTGGCTCAGGTCATGATCTCAAGGTTCGTGGGTTCAAGCCCCCCATCAGGCTCTGTGCGGACAGCCAGTTCAGAGCCTGGAGACTGTTTCGGATTCTGTGTCTCCCTCTTTCTCTGACCCTCCCCTGTTCATGCGGTCTCTCTCTCTATCTCTCAGAAATAAATAAAACATTAAAAAAAAAAAGATTGGTGCCCTCATCAAAGAAAGATCCCCTGCTCCTCTGCCATGTGAGGGTACAGTGAAAAGACAATAGAAAATGGGCCCTCACTACACACAGAATTTGCCAGTGCCTTGATCTTGGGCTGCCCAGCCTCCAGAACTGTGAGGAACACATTTCTGTGGTTTATAAGCCAGCCAATGCTATGTTATTTATGTTATAGCAGCCTACACAGACTAAAATAATTACTAACAAATAGTGACTTATCTCCTATGTGTAAGAAACTAGCTGGGTGGGGTCTAAAAATGAAAAGACATCATCTTTCCCCTCATAGGGCTTTTGAGGTCAAGGAAATGATATCAGGCAGCATGCTGTGTGGGTAGAAAGAGGCCAGGGTCAGGCTCAAAAGAAAGGTAGGGATGAGGAAGGCTCTGTCAGGAACCAAGTAATCATAGGAGCAGGTTCACCCCGGGCACCAACTGTCATGAAAGGCAATCCTTTCATGAACTCACTTTCTCCTTAGACATCAGGATCAAAACAAAGCAAAACAAACAAACAAACAAACAAAAACCCAATAATTTATTAAGCTAAGACAGCTAATGAATATTTTAAACTGTGAAACCTCTTCAGTGTGGCATTTTTGTATTGGATAATAAAAGAAAAATGTGACCTGGTGAAAGTAGAGTTGTGGGAATCACCAGAGAGGAGCCCCAAATAGCCAAGTGCTTTAGCAAACACCTTAGAAGATGAGCAGTGACAATAGACCACATTTAAAGGGGAAGCGCACAGCTATAACACATAGATAACATATAACACATAGAACATGGCAGAGTTCCACGCTTTTCCAAAGATAATCTCCAACCGTGTGTAACTGCATATACCCATTCTTTAGAGACTTAGTTTTTTTTATTATTTTTTAATTTTTTAAATGTTTTATTTTTGAGAGACAGAGGGAGACAGAGCATGAGTGGGGAAGAGGCAGAGATGAGGACATAGAATCCGAAGAAGCCTCTGAACTGTCAGCACAGAGCCTGACATGGGGCTCTAACCCATGAACCATGAGATGATGACCCAAGTTGAAGTCAGACACTCAACTGACTGAGCCACCCAGGTGCCCCTAGAGATTTAGTTTTATAGATCTAGTATAGGGGCACCTGGGTGGCTCAGTTGGTTAAGCGTCCAACTTTGGCTCAGGTCATATCTCATGGTTCATGGGTTAGAGCCCCATGTCAGGCTCTGTGCTGACATCTAGTTCAGAGCCTGGAGCCTGCTTCAGATTCTGTATCTCCCTCTCTCTCTGACCATCCCCTGCTCACGTTGTTTAACTCTCTCTCTCTTTCTCTCTCTCAGAAATAAATAAAACATTAAAAAAAAGATCTAGTATAAGAATTCTAAACTACCATATTTCTTTACATAGACATAAATATTATCACAATATGTGAACTTGAATCAAAATTAAATGATTTTCTCCAATTCAGAAACCTACATTTTCTCCCCTTATTTATTTATTTGCAGAGGGTTTTCACATCATTTCTAAATTCAACAGGAGATCTTCCCTATTTAAAAAGAAAACACACATGATATTAATTCAGAGAGTTAAAATATAAAGGCTGCATCTACTAGCCACACCTTAGAAAGAAAGCAGTCACAACCCTTCTCTCACTTATAATTATACAAGGTAAGAGAAAAGGAGGGAAAACCAACTTACTGGCTACCTTGTTTATTTTTTATTTTATTTTTTTAATGTTTTTTATTTATTTCTGAGAGAGAGAGAGAAACAGCATGAACAGGGGAGGGTCAGAAAGAGAGGGAGACACAGAATGTGAAATAGGCTCCAGGCTCTGAGCTGGCTGTCAGCACAGAGCCCGATGTGGGGCTTGAACCCCACCATGAGATCATGACCTAAGCTGAAGTCGGATGCTTAACTGACTGAGCCACCCATGTGCCCCAACCTTATTTATTTTCTACAGCCCTGTGACAGGTTTGACTATCTTCATTTTAACAGATGAAGGAAGTGAGGCTAGATTGCCCATGGACATGGCTAATACATGGTGGAGTTAGGACTCACACCCCAGCATGAGTCCAAAAACTCTCATGTCCTGTTCACGAGAGAACAGGAGACAAAGCTTGGTGGATGATGTTAGAGAGGAAGCAAAAGAGGGATGCAGTTGTGTACAGAGATTAGCCGTAAGGCTTTAATTACACCTATCAGATGCTGTTTTTAAAATAGAATTTGGTGTCAAGTATCTCACTGTAGAAAAACATAACTACTCAGATGATTTGGCTCTCTGAAATTACTCAGGCTGCCAGATGTGGAGAGAAGGTGGGTCTCATTCAGAAGAGCCCACTCATTCACTCTGTCGCTCCTCATTGACCTCCAACTATAGAAACAATAGCTCGCTGATTAGAATGGGAAGGAGGGAAGGAAGGAGACAGAAAGGAGGATAGAAAAGAAGGAAACTCTCATGTATAGACTTCTAGGAATTTGGTAATGTATGTATACTTTGCCAGAGATGTTTTTCCTTAGCAAAGGGAAACATGAGAATATATCACTATTTTCCAAACAAACCCCAGAAGAACATGCCCTGGTCCACTCTCTCCTTTGGAGCTGACTTTTGTCTAGACCTTTTGCAGGAAGTACACTGACTAGTACAGGTACCCTGCCTGGAAACAGGCTTTTTTTTTTCTGTAAGAGAACAAGTGAATTCTGTATTTTATAGGCACATTATGAAAGACACAAGCTGATGAACTCCAGTGTTTTTACTGACATGAGCAATTGAAAACATTTGCTATCGATTTTAGAACAACGTGCTAGCCACCCTTAGGGGACATATCTGGGTACAACCGATTGAGATGAGGCAGTGTGTAGGAGTGTACAAGCTTTGTAGAGAAGCAGCCCGGACTGTCCAGAGACTGCTGCCAGAGGCTCATCTCAGTTTGCTTAATATCTGATCTGGGGCCAGTGATCCCACTCCCACCAGGGGGTGGCCCCCCCACCCAACTTCTCTTCCCCGTGTCCTCAAGACCTTACCCACTGTTCGGCAAGTAGTGCACATCACTCCATGCTTGTTGAATCTGAGAAAAAATAAAATAAATGCTGCAAGAGAGCTCCCCCAAATGATAATGTGAGTGTTAAAGCTGATGGGGCACAGAAGCATTTATGAAAGAACAGAAACTGACTGCATAGAATCATCAAATCCTAAGTATCTGAAGATCTGGGGACCAGAGTGTTTGAGCACAACCATGGATGTCAAAATGGGTCTAGCTTCTGGTAAGACAGAGAATGATGCTCATTGACATACAGCACTCAGTGTGAAGTAGGAGGGGAAACTATTTAGAAACAGGGAAATGGAAAAAAAATGAGTCTTGTGTTAAGTAGATTCAGATAATTCAATATTTTCACTACTAAGCCACAGAGATCTAGATTACTAGGGAATAGCAATTGCTTTGAATTAAGTATCACTCTGGGTAAGCCAGTGTTGGCTTAATGAGATTTTTGTGTACTAGGCTTAATAAAAAAATGTATTAGTCATTTCCCACAAATATGGTAGAGTTGGTGAATTACTCATAATGAAGGAAAATAACCACTAATCCTTTTTAATAATTCCCTTATTTCAAAATATAGAAATTTATCCTTAAGCACATAGAATCTTTGATGATGATACAGGCCCAGAGAAATAAAGTGATTTGCTCAAGTCACAGGGCTAATTAATGATAGAGTGTAAAATTAGAGGTCTCGCAACTCCGAATCTGCTACACTTTCCACCATGTCAGTGGTTTTCACTTAGTGTTCTGGAGGTCCTGCCAGGCAGCCCGGAGAGGGTGTGGGGGCTTGAAGGGTAGTGTTCCACTGTTTGTCTCATGCTTTCTGTTCAGGTAGACCCATTGGGCTTTAATTCACAGGTATCCAGATTTGTCGATTTCATGCCAGTAAAACAAAACAAAACAAAAAAACGACAAACAATTACCATCATGTCATAAAACAAGGGATATTTTATGTACACGTTGAAAAAAATTTTAAGAGGAGATATTTTAATACTGAAGACTTTTGGAAGGACAGAATCTCAACATAAATGGAGATTCTTTTTTTGTTTTAATGTTTATTATTTATATTTGAAAGAGAGAGGGACAGAGTGAGAGCGGGGGAGGGGCAAAGAGAGAGGGAGACAGAATCTGAAGCAGGCTCCAGGGTCTGAGCCATCAGCACAGAGCCTGAAGTGGGACTCTAATCCACGAACTGTGAGATCATGACCTGAGCTGAAGTCAGCCGCTTAAGCAACTGAGCCACACAGGGTGCCCCAAGTGGAGATTCTTGATAAAGCACAATGCTATCCCACATTTTCCTCATTTCACTAAGGATCACAGAAAAAAAGCCAGTATGAAAAGTCACTGTTCTGTGGACCTGAATTTGGGAAGCAATGGTTTTACAGGGAAAAAAAAAAGCATAGAATTTGGGTCTTAAACACATCATAGTAATGGGGCATCCTCAGGTGAGTCATTTTGATCTCTGTCTTTCATCCACAAAGTTCAGTAATTCCTGACCCACCCACTGCTAGGTTTATTCCTTCACCAAAGAATTGAGTTTGGTTATTCTCATAATGTGGCCTCGGGACTCCCTGCATCAGAACCATCTGAGATACATATTACAAACCCAAGTTCCATGGCCCCATCCTGGATGCAGTTCTCAGGAACGGGGTCTAGTTCTAAGGAAATCTGGGTTCTTATTTTTCAAATGATGGTTGATATATCTGTCCTAATTACTGCAGAGTCTGGCGGTAAGATTACAAGGGTAAAATTCTTTTGAGAATCTGCCATAGCTATGAAAGTGGAAAAGAGAACAGATGATTATAAGAGCAAGAGGGACGAGAATGAACACAATATCTGAAGAAGGCAAATCACTTATTTTCTCACAGTCTGTGTTCTCATCCGACGGACAAGGATTGTGAACAACAATGGTGACTTCGCAGTGAAACTATTTTCAAGCAATATCTTTCAAGGAAGCAGTATCTTTGGACATATGCAGAGTTGCCCTGATAGAAGTGATCAGGGACCCTGTCCCTTCAGTGCCTCAGATATCCTTCACCCTCCAAGTAGCTTCTGAGGCCCCCATGGTAGATGATAACAGAATGACTTGATCTTTGAGGCATCATTCTGGCTCCAGAGAAGGGAAATGTAACCACTGAGCACCAGTCATCAATCAATGGCTCTGGCTCTGGTGTGACTATCATCAGCACGGAATGTGCAGCCACTTAACTACCAGATTTGCTTGACAAGGGATGTAGGTGTGCAAGTGAAGTGGCACGGCATACCACAATCAGAAGATGCTACCCTTACCTTAAAAAAAAATCCATTGCTATTCTTAACTCAGAGGTTCTAACCAAGTAATCTGTCCCCTTTCTTTCTTCATAGTTCCTATGGAATCTGTCCCTTGCTTTCCATCCTCCATGGCCATGGCCACAGTATAAGGCTCTAGAAACTGAGACACTCAGCTGCCTTCCTCACATAGTCCCAGCCTTCAGACCCCTGTAGTTAATTGCAAGCCTTCTTTCTAACTCCTTGTTTTGATACTGACAAATCCAGCTGTGATCAGGTTTATGTTCCTACCCCACAGTCCTCACAGAGATATTTCAAACTCATCACCTGCCAAACTGCCCACATTCTCTAGCTGCTTTCACGGACAAGCACTTTTGCCTAGTGCTTTTGCTGAATAATCAGGTTCCAACCTCTTGTCCCCCACCCTTGACATGTATTTCACTCAGCGTCCCCATCGTGGTGGGCAGAAGTATGGCCACTATCCCCCTCTTGCTCAGCTCACTCTGCTCCAGCTCCCTGGATTCTTTGCTGTTCAAGCACATCGAGCACATTCCAGTTTGTATGTGCTGGTTCCTCCACCTGGAATAATCTCTCCCCCCCACCCAGATACCTGCATGGATACATTTGTTCTTTTCATTCAGATTTCTGTTTAAATGTCACGTCTTCATAGGGGCCTTACTGAACCGCCTTATTTAAAACAGTCCTTCTAGGGGTGCCTGGGTGACTCAGTAGATTGAGTGTCCAACTGATCTCATGGTTTGTGAGCTTGAGCCCCACATCAGGCTCGCTGCTGTCAGCATAGATCCCACTTCAGATCCTCTGTCCCTCTCTCTCTGTCCCTCCTTCATTTGTGCATGCACACGTGCTCTCTCTCTCTCAGACATAAACCCTTTAACATTTTAAAAAATAGTGCTTCCATTTCTCTTTCTTTACCCTGATTTATTTATTTTTCATCATATTATCACCTGAAATTCAATTATATATACTTTTGTTGATACGTTTACTATCTGGTTCTGCTGTTCTGAGTTATTCAGCAACATGAGTTCTGAACTGTAATTTTGTTTTTAACCCAGTATCCCGAGTGTCAAGAATAATACAGACACTTAGAAGATGTCTGATCAATATCAGAAAGGAAAGGAAAGGAAAAATTTGGTTTTGTTCTTAAAGCCCTCATTTCATCAACTACACTTTCACACTCAATGTCAAAGTACATATATTTAAAACATTTAATTGTGATAAAATGCACATAAAATTTACTGTTTTAACCATTTTCCATGTACAGTTCAGTGGCATTACGTACATTCACATTGTTGTGCCACCATCACCATCCTCTATCTCGGAAACTCTCTCCCCATTTCTCCCACCACCAGTCCCTGGAAACCACTATTCTACCTTCTGTTTCCGTGAAGTTGACTCCTCTAGGTATCTTATACAGGTGGACTCCTACAGTATTTGCCTTGTTTGTGACTGGCTTATTTCACTTAGCATAATGTCAAGGTTCATTCATGTTGTGTCAGAATTTTCTCCCTTTTTCAGGCTGAATAATATCACACTGTATGCGTATACCATGTTTTGTTTACCCATTCACCCCATCAACGGACAACTGGGTGGCTTCCTCCTTTTGGCTTTTGTGAATAATGCTGTCGTGATCATGAGTGTACAAATATCTCTTTGAGACCCTGTTTTAAATTCTTTTGGATACACACCCAGAAGTAGAATTGTTGGATCATATGGTAATTCTATTTTTACTTTTTTTGAGCATCTGCCATGCTGTTTTCCATAGCAGCTGCATCATTTTGTATTCCTACCAGCAGTGAACAAGTGTTCCAATTCCTCCCCATCCTCACCAATGCTTGTCATTTTCTGTTTTTTGGATAGGAGTCATCCTAAGGGGTGTGAGGACGTAGCTCATTTGGTTTTGATTTGCATTTCTCTCATGAATAGTGATACTGAGCATCTTTCATATACCTGTTGGCCATTTGTACATCTTTTTTTTGGAGAAATGTCTATTCAAGTCCTTTGCTCACTTTTGAAGTTGGGTTGTCTGTTTTTTATTGTTGTTGTTGAGTTGTAGGGGTTCTTTGTATATTCTGGGTATTAATCCTTTATCATAGATGTATGATTCATAAAGAATCATTGATCATTTAGAGTTGCTAAATATGGTTTATTTTTAATTCCTTGAGTTGATTAGTCCTCTTAACCAGTTCATAATTTATTTTGTACGCCTAGAGAAGAGAGATGGTGCCTCTGTTTGACCCATGCAATTCTTAGCAAACAACATGGTCTATGCAGTCTTTCTGAGGATGATTACAAAACGATGTAGGATCCTATTTGGTATCACTTTTCTTTCAATAGTGGCCCACAAATGGAAGTACAACTGTTAATTAAAAGCACATAATGTTGCCTGATTATGGATAAAATGTCCCAGCTCACTAGAGCATAATTCCTATGGCATTAGTGGAGAATTCACTAGCTTTATTAAAGATTTGGAGGACTAGTCACTTTTTCATCATCCTTTAATTAAAACCTCTACATCTTGCACTTGAAAGCCTTTGTTTCTTACCCATTGTTTTCATTCTTTATTCTGTCCTTAAAAAACCAAAATGACAAATTTTAAAACGCACAAAAGTTTTTAAATGAGAGTTTCATACTTTGTAATAATAGAAAGGCATACTTTTCTAAAATATTGAAAAAACATAAGATTTTAATGTTCTTTGAACTAGAAGGCCAAGAAAAAGAAGAAAAGTACTGTGGTTAGCAGAATGTTTTGGATTTAAAGTTCTTTTATATTCTAAAAGAATATATTACAATTTCTTTCCACCTCCTTGTTTACACCAAATTAAAGATACCACAGTTCATGGGTACCAGTTCAAAGTCCTAAGGCGCAAATCATCCAGTCATCGCACAGCTTTCTTTACCTTCTTCTTCGCGTGGAATAGTTATTTGCCCTCAGAAAATGGCACAGCAAGACAGCCTCCCTCAACCTTGGTTCCCAGCCCCTCCCACAGACCCACACCTGAGTTGTCACACAGTGCTGGATGGACACATACAGACATTCAATAGAAGTTCCTGAAATAAATTAATAATTTAAATCCTATTAGCCAGGATTTGCTGGGTATTTTGTGCCAGACTTCCTGCTGTGTGCTTCACAGTTATGATGTCACAATGCCAGAGGCAATCTTGTCACTTAATGACCACCAAACTATTTACACTCGATTCCATATTTCTCCCTATAAGCCCTTAGTTATGGACTTTTTCTCCTCTAAAAATTCTACTGTATGCTACGTAAGGAAAGGAGAACTTGCTTGGTATTTTTTATTTTGATTTTGGCACTCCCATCTCTAAACCCTTTTATGCAAGTAGCGCTTATTACATAGGTAATTTCAGCCCAGCTGAGAAGAAATCTAGGAATAATATATTTTTGTTTCATCTTCTGTTACTGAATGTAGCCTGATGCCTCTTTCAAGAAGAAAAAAACTGACATTCTGTATGTGATAAAGAACCTGAGTGATAGAAAGTAATAAGAGAGCCAGCTAACTTTCCACACCAGGATTATTATTTGTATGATTAAAATATAAAGACACCTGAATTTATCTTTTCTGTTTATGCTATTTGAGTCTCATAAAGTCTATGTCTCTGCTTTCTTCTAAATATTGTTTTCCATATTTCAAACATCTAATTAGGTAAACACAATGCAAAGTGAGATGATACACTGTTTGGAAAACCATAAAATTATAGAGTAGATAGACTTCCATTATAATCCAATTTTCACTCTGTCATAATTTTACAAAAGGGCTTCCTTGGGGGTTGAAACTTTCTAAGCTTATTTTCAGCTCAAAACATATTGTTTTGATTTACCTGAATTTGGAGAAGGAAGATTCAACTCTACCTTTTCTCTGTTGATCATATGAATGTCTTTCCTATCACAACAGATCAGGCATAATCTTTTTTTTTTTTTTTTTTTTTTTTTTTTTTTTTTTTTTTGATGTAGCTTCTGACATACTTCAGGAGCCACTCTCCCTCTGAATTCTTGGGCACTTAACAAAATTATTCAAGTTATGCAAGTGGTACAGAAGATGATGAAATAATGATGAGATCATGCTCATTGCCCAGTCTTTGCCCAGTCCTGCCTCTTGCACAATGTGCACTGTAGTACACACCCTTCCTATACACAGGACTATTGTCTTACTATAGATAACGTAGAACTGTTGGATCAAATGTAATGTGTATTTTAAATAGTAATATATGCTGCCAAACTATCTTCCAAAACCACTGCACTAAATTAGTATAATTTCACTTATAGTACATACATGAGAATACCAATTTCCCATATTTACCAACAATGATATTATCATTCTCTTGGATATAAATTTCTTCATTGTTATTTTAATATGAAATTCCAAAATTGTTATGAGTCTGGTAACATAATTCTCTTTCTTAGGTTGTCTTTTTTTTTTTCCAAACGAATTTTTTTCTTTATCCTAGGAGTTCTGAAATTTTTTCAAGATGTACCTAGCTATACAGACTTTTTTTTTCATTGTGCTGGAAATCTGCCAATCCATTTAATCTCAAAACACAAGTCTATCTTCAACTTAGCGACGTTATCTTTTTTTTTAAGTTTATTTATTTATTTTGAGAGAGAGCGAGAGAGCAAGTGGGCACGCACACACTCATGTGAATGGGGAGGGGGCAGAGAGAAAGGGAGAGAAAAATCCCAAGCAGGTTCTGTACCATCACATGGGGCTCGATCCCAGGAACCCTGAGATTATGAGCTGAGATGAAATCAAGATTCAGATGCTTAACCGACTGAGCCACCCAGGTGCCCCCAACTGAACCACTAATATGGCTGTCACACTAAGTTGTCCAGCCTGGAATAGTCTGAGTTTAGATGCCAACAATGCCTGTGACTCAGGATCCCTCTGAATCAATTATTAAAGCTGGGATGACTCTCCTGTGTGCACGTTATGTTTTAATATTCATCTAATATTTCATGTGGTATGTGAGCAAAGGCTACTTTGGAGCAGACAGGAAATAACTAAACAAAGCATCCAATGTTCACAGTATCTCAAACAATACCCATCAGTTTTCATAAATCATCTGTTTCAATGGAGGTAACAAGCTTGACATAGATATTGTTAAGAACTAAAGTGCGTAATCAGAGTAGACAAGATGTCTGGGGGATTTACTTTGTGATAGACAGGAAGAGTAAAATTCCTCCAAAAGAACTAAAGCTGAACAAAGGAAAGGTGCTGCCATTCAATTATTTCTTGCTTATCACTTCTGATAGGAAGCCCCCTGGGAGTGACCCTGCAGAGTCTGCCTGTGTTAAAGTGCCCTTGTGTAGAGCGCATCATACGAATGATGCTAAGAAATGAAAATTACATGGCCTAGCACACTGTTGTAGCTGGATGCCAACCAGCAGAAATCTGTCCCATGTAGACATAATGTAACACCAGAATTTGCAAACAGTTATCCTTTCATAATAGCCCTGAATTGTATGTGGAATAAACCACATCGAGAATGATTGAAAGTTAAGAGTATAGTTACAGTGACGATAACATTAAAAACAAAACTTCCTAAATTAATGTTTATTTGGCTATTTTTAAACCTTTAGGAATAAACAGAAGCTTGCTAAATCATTAAAATCAAATTAGCATAATCTAGTATCTAAA
The DNA here is from genome assembly GCF_008692635.1 of Crocuta crocuta. Lineage (NCBI taxonomy): Eukaryota > Metazoa > Chordata > Mammalia > Carnivora > Hyaenidae > Crocuta > Crocuta crocuta. The sequence goes on from NW_027532407.1 coordinate 649,524, forward strand.
ATTATTACAGTATTAATGTAATGATTACATTTCTTTAAACCTAGTTAATGACAAAACACTGTTACTTCTTTTTAGGAAGAAGTTACATTAACTAATGTCATTGGATACCATTGAGATTAGCCAGTTCATCTCCATATGAGCCAAAATTTGTACCAGTAATTAGAATGCTAATATTTTATATATATTTATAATGAAAGTTTCTTGGCCATAAAGAGGAGTTAAGTGGGAAAATGAATTTTCTATCACTCTATGAAAACCACTATTCAAAATGTAAATACAGATAAATAAAAACGAAAATGAACATGAAATAAAAACAAATAAGCTCTAGAGATCTGTGGTACAATTTTGTGCTTGTAGTCAACAATGCTGTATTATGCACTTAAAATTTGGAGAGGGTAGATCTATGTTAAGTGTTCCTCCACCACAATAAAATGTTTTAAAAATGTATTATTAGAGCAATGTGACTATAGGAGGTTTTATATTTTGCTTAAGTTTTCAAAGCATTTGGACTTCTAAGATGCTAAACACTGAAAGAATAACTTTGTTCTCTTACAAAATACTTTCTGTAGGAGATTCTATGAAACAAACAAAAAGAAGAAAATTAATTACCTATAATTCTTCTATCCTAAGATATTACCTTTGTTTAACAATTAGATATATACTTTCAAGTTTTTCTACTGATTGTATTTTTATTTAAAAATGGGACATTTCTGTCACTTTATTGCTGAACAGTGCACGTGGACTCTTTTCAGCAATTGAAGGTGGTCTTCCTTAACAGCAATTCTTAAAGTAGAGTCTCCAGGCTTCTATGTGTCCCTGAGATCCTTCCTCTGGGTCCGGGAAGTCAAATCTATTTTCATAATAATGTTAAAATGTTATTTGCCTTTTTCACCATGTTGACATTTGCACTGGTGAGTCAAAAGAAATGGTGGGTTGGGGCATCTGGGTGGCTCAGTCGGTTAAGTGTCTGACTTTGGCTAAGGTCATGATCTTACAGTTATTGGGCTCGAGCCCTGTGTCGGACTCTGGGCTGACAGCTCAGAGCATGGAGCCTGCTTCATATTCTGAATCTCTCTCTCTCTCTCTCTTTCTCTCTCTCTGTCCCTTCCTCACTCATGCCCTGTCTCTCTGTCTCTCAAAGAGAGACATAACACATAAACTTTTACAATTTAAAAAAAAAAAAAAAAAAAGCAATACTGGGTAAAACTGCTATAGCTTTAAAAAGAATCAATGTAGTTTTTGAGTTTTTGGTGAACTGTTAAAGAATTATATCCACAATTATCCAAAAAGCCTATTAAAGTACTTCTCTATTTATAGTGACATATATATTTGTGGAGCTGGAGGGATTTTATTCTTCAGTTGAAAGACTGGGGCACCTGGGTGGCTCAGTCGGTTCAGCCTCCAACTTCAGCTTAGATCATGATCTCTCAGTCCACAGTCTATGAGTTCAAGCCCCAGCTCAGAACCTGAAGCCTGTTTCAGATTCTGTGTCACCCTTTCTCTCTGTCCTTCCCTCACTCACTCTGTCTCTCACAAATGAATAAATGTTAAGAAAATTAAAAAAAAAAGGGGGGGGGGCCTGAGTGGCTCAGTCGGTTAAGCATCCGACTTTGGCTCAGGTCATGATCTCATGGTTTGTGGGTTCGGGCCCCACGTCAGGCTCTGTGCTGACAGCTAGCTCAGAGCCTGTTTCAGATTCTGTGTCTCCCTCTCTCTCTGACCCTCCCCTTCTCATGCTGTCTCTCTCTCAGAAATAAATAAAAACGTTAAAAAAAAAAGGAAAAAAAAAAAAAAGAAACATATCAGGACACACTAAATAGTGAAGCAAGTATAAGAATTTATACTTACAGGTTGTCTTCTCCTAACCTAGTCAAGTAAGATATTAAAGAGATTTGCAAAAATATAAAACACTAACCTTACTAATATTTTTTTTGAGAAATATGTTTCAAAAGTGTGTAATTTATATTAACAGCTTATGTTTTTGTTGTTTTTAAATGGATCAATACATAAACACACTAAAAATTTCTATATAGTTTCTAATACAGTAAATATTGATAGATATAAACCACATGGAATCCTCAGTAAGTTTTAAGAAGTCTTAAGACCAAAATATTTGGGAAATGCTGTTTTATAATGGGATTTTTATCAAAAGTATAGTCATCTTTTTTAAAAAATTTTTTAATGTTTTTTATTTCTGAGAGAGGGAGAGACAGCACAAGCAGGGGAGGGTCAGAGAGAGAGGGAGACACAGAATCTGAAACAGGCTCCAGTCTCTGAAATGTCATCCCAGAGCCTGACGTGGGGCTCAAACCCATTAACCGCAAGATCACGACCTGAGCTGAAGCCAGACGCTTAACCAACAGAGCCACCCAGGTGCCCCTAGTCATCTTGTTTTTTTTTTTTTTAAAGTTTATTTATTTATTTTGAGAAAGAGCGAGAGACCACAAGTGGAGTAGGGGCAGAGAGACAAAGAGAGAGACAGAGAAAGAGAGAGAGAACCCTAAGCAGGCTCTGGACTGTCAGCACAGAGCCTGATGTGGGGCCTGAACCCATGAACCATTAGATCATGACCTGAGTTGAGATCAAGAGTCAGATGTTTAACAGACTGAGCCACCTAGGTGTCCCTATAGTGGTCTTTTTAGTGGACATGCCTTAATTTATTTAACTCCAGAATATATATTTCTTGAAAGCAAAGAAGACTATGTAAATCCTAACGGGCCTAGTAAAAGATTTGCTCCCAGTGAGTAAATGATTGAGTGATGCTGAATCAGATTGAATCCTGAACACCTTAGTTTTGTTTCTTTTTTTTTACCCCTTCATCTCCACTGCCTCTCAGATGAATCAGTGGAAATCTGCATGGCATGGCCCTAAATGAATTAGAAGTATTATTTAATCAGCCTTTTTTTTTTTTTACAAAGTTAAGAACATATTTATAGTAGTAAAAGCTCATGGACCAGTTTCTTTCATAAATCTGGATTTTCTTAAATTGGGATTATCTACACTAATAAATTTATTTTTAAAATTAACCTAGGACTGCCCATCACCCATTTTCCTTCTCCCCTGGGCACTGAGGAGGCACTGGTTGAGATGAGCACTGGGTGTTGTATATAAGTCAATTTGACAATAAATTATATTTTAAAAAATTTAACCTAGGATTAAAAAAACCAAACCAAACCAAAGATAGTCTGTCCAGTCCTAAAGCATACAGATCCATAAAATGCTATTCTCTCATGCATTAATATTACCCTTTAATGAATTAAACATATAGAGTTAGCCTCATTAAACTCAATGGTCTCTGGGGGGCTTACCTAAATAACTTTAAACCAGACTATACTCTTTGCAACCTTTTCTGCAGTACTTAGGAATTGTCATTGTTATAGAGGCCCTTGAGCACCCATTTTAAGTAGTCTAGGGTACCGGTGCCAGAATGTTAAAGAGCACAACTAAATGACAGTCCAGCCACATAAGATTCCAAAAATGTGAGCACTGGACCTGCAGATTTGGTTTTAATGCAGCACAAATACAGGAATCTTTATTAATGATGTTCAAGTGCGAGAGCTGAATTTTCTCTCCAAAAATCAACACTAGATTTTCCTGTTTTTAAACAAAACACACCCTCCTGTTGAACAAGCCCTTTCTATTTTATGACCCCATCACAGGCTCTGGGTCCCCAGTAAATGGACATTCCAAAGAAATGTAACCATCCACTGGCCCCTCTTCCCACCACCTGTTGGGCCCAGGACACAGGGTTGTGTTCTCAAGACTCAGCCTGGTAGTGTTGAACAACCAAAGGATTACACTCTTACCGCCACCATGACCCCTTCAGCTGTGGCTTTACTCCTAAATATCACCCTTCCCCTCTTCCAGGATTAGAAAGTAATTTTTTTGGTCAGATTCTTGTCATTTTCCCGGGATAATGTTTTTTCCTTATTTCTCTTCTAAAACAGAAGAAAAAAAACCCCAAAATAAAAAACCTGTTTCCTACTCCATGCCCTAACTCCTTTAAAAAAAATTTTTTTTTAATGCTTTATTTATTTCTGAGAGAGAGACAGTGTGAGCAGGGGAGGGTCAGGGAGGGAGGGAGACACAGAATCTGAAGCAGGTTCCAGGCTCTGAGCTAGCTTTCAGCACAGAGCCCGACGTGGGGCTTGAACCCACAAGCCATGAGATCATGACCTGAGCCGAAGTTGGATGCTTAACCGACTAAGCCACCCAGGTGCCCCATTGCCCTAACTCCTAAAGTATGAAGACAGAGGTGCCATTACAAAGGACAGTAAATGCACCTAAGATAGATCTAACAGACACTGAAGGTGATACTGTTGTAATATTCCCAGATGACGATGGTAAGAATTGGTGCCCCTCAAGCTGAAGCCTTAGGTAGTCTTCTAAGGCCAACTCTTCTAAGGCAACAATTCTCCCCTCCAGAGACAATTTTGGTTGATACACTTTGGGTTGGGGGTGCCATTGGCATCTAGTGGGTAGAAGTTAGTGCTGTTGCTACGCATCCTCCAATGCACAGGACAGCCCCTCACCAAAGTGTCATCTGGCCCCAAATGTTAATAAGTTAAGAAATCCTGCCCTAGCATTAGCAAAGCACACAGCTTTGGGGCCCATGGGTATAAATGGGAACTCTGCTTATATTACTCAGTAGTTTATTCAACTATTCATACTTTTGTACCATTTTCATTATCAGAGAGATATCCGAGCCCCAGCTCCAATATGTATTAACTGTGTAACCTTGAACCAGGAGCTTAAACTCTGTACTTTATGTATGAATGTAAAAAAAAAAAAAATGCCTTCACACAACCGTTGTGAAGATTGCATTAGAGAAGACATGCAAAACGCTTGGTGATAAATGTTAGCTGCTACCACCATCATCATCACCATCACAATCACCATCATCATCATCAACATCATCATCATCATCAAACATTTAGGAACTACTAGGTGGCTGGCACTATGTTTGGATCTGAAGATACATGAATGAATAAAGACTTGGAATCTATCACTAAGGAGATTACAGACACCCCGCTAAGCAAAAATGCAATAAAAAAACCGATCTCAAAGTTCTGAAATCCTAAAGAATTTTTCCCAAGCAAGAGGCACTCCTCCGCACCCTTCAACTGTGCAGAGAGACATACCTTCTCTTTCTCCGGTAGCACCAGAGGAAGTCCAGCTTCTTCTAACTGGGATTTCTTAGGCTCTGCTTCTCTGCTACCTCTCCCTCCCATCAGAACCCAGATTCTCTGGTTTGGGACCTCAGGTGTTTTGTGGTAAAAAGTTATGCTCACGAGAAAGACCAAGTAGCATGTAAGCGGAATGGCTTCCCACAGGCATCATAAAGGGGGCGGGCCAGAAGGGTCACCACGTTCAAACTTCAGGGGTCAGGAGCACCTGGGAGGCTCAGTCGGTTAAGTGGCTGACTTCTGCTTAGGTCATGATCTCATGGTTCCTGAGTTTGAGACCCGTGTCAGGCTCTGGGCTGACAGCTCAGAGCCTGGAGCCTGTTTCAGATACTGTGTCTCCTTCTCTTAATTCCCCTCCGCTACTCATCCTCTGTCTCTTGAAAATATAAACATTAAAAAAAAAATTCAGGGGTCAATGTTCCAGCCCAGGAGGAGCAGGTGGTCAGTGTATACCATAGCATGCACTGGCTCCCTGTGGCATTTTTGGCACAGGTCGGCCAGAAAATCTTCACTGAGCAGAAATGAGCATCTTTTAAGGAAAAAACTCCCCCATTAAAAAAATGCTTCATAATTTATTTTCCTTATTGTATTAAGTGACTTTTACTTATCCCTCCTATATCACCTGATAAAGCTCTGCTCCTTGCTCTGTGCGAGAAAGTTATAATTTGCACATGCACATTATAATTTGTAACTGTACAAATGACTGCAGTATCACATTCACTAGAATAATGACCTGTAGCATAAATAAATGGGGGTTGTAAGGAGGGCATGTGCCTTACGAGAATATCCTTTAAGCTTTGCAGTTCAGGAATGAAGTTCTGCCTTCCACCATTCTACACATTCAGCAGCAGGAAAATTACTTGAAAGGTAAAAGCCCCATTTAGATGCTTTATACTTTTTGTTGATTTGGACTAAACCTCAATGACTATTTTTAAGCTAATGCAGAAACACTGTGGAAAAATGAATCATGTTCTTTAATTGCCATAGTGCTGTATCATTTACTTACACTAGAAATGATTGGTGAGTCTGGTTTGGGGGTACGTCCTAAACAAGCCAATTAGTACACAGATTAACCTCTGTAATCACTCTCTAGCCAATTGCTTTCCATATGTTTTTTTCATAAAATTTGTTTGCACTTGTGTTTCTTAATGAGACAGGTAACTAGCCTTGCATTTTGGGAATTTGCTTTTCTAGCACAAAAAAAGTTTACAGTATTTCTTTTGGAGAAATTTATTGCTGAGTTGCTTGCATGTAATACTGAAATCCTCTATTGTGTTAGACCGTAAGAGGCTACAAGATGGCTAGGTTTTGGACTATTAGTAAGCAGACAGATTCACTTAAAAAAAAAACACACACACAACTCCATGGTTCCAACTCTATAAACCCTTCTTTAAGAAAAATACACATTCCAATCCAGAATGATAAAGGAGGCAGAGAAGTGTCTGCATGACAGCCTTCCTCCTTCAAAATATATCATCACCTTCCATAACATGTATTATTCTGGTCACTCACCATCCTGTATGTTCAGGAAGGAGTATTTTTTAAGATCTAACTGTAAAAAGCACTAAGGTATTCTCTCTTCTGTCGGACCAGTCCTGGGAGTATTCTTATTTATGTCTCATATCTGAGCCGCAGTCCTATATGCCCTCAGCATCAGGTGTGTCTGTCATCTCTGGAGGGCTGCGGGGTGGATTCTCTGTGAACTAACCTAAATGAGGGACCAAAGGGCCTCCCAGGATGCAAATGGAAGGGAAAGCAGTGACAACGAAACTATCCTCTTCTAGGACAAGGAACCATGATACAAGAAAAACAGAAGTGATGCTAAGAACAACCTAAAGTCCTGTTTTTGAATAGGAGAGGCTGCCCCAGCAGGTACACAGGGGCCCTTGGTAGAGAAACTGTAATCGACGGAACACTAAAAAATAAGAGTGTTTTATCTAAAATCTCAGTAGGGTACTAGAAGATATTAGAGGCATTCGTCTGTCACCATTTCTCAATTTACGACACTCTCTCCTGGGTTGCACCTAATTAACACAACTGTCAGTATGGATGTAGGTTTCCCCCGCTATACAAAAGTAAAGCATTCCCATGAAACGTTCTTGAACCAAAATGGTGTAAAGCAAAGAAGCATTTACCATTAATATACATGGAAAAAATTGTAAGCATTCCCGGACAGACCTAAAGAGTAGCCTCTCCTATGCTTTTCTGATACCTTAGGTCACATCTTGCTAACAGATGCATAGAATAAGTCGAGATGAAGCACAGGAGCTCACAGAGCTCAAAGCTATGGCAGCTTGACACTGAGACGCTGAGTGTAGCTCCCAGGGAGGGAGTCTGGCGGGGGCCCTTCCGCTTGGGGTGCGCACTGCCTCTGCAAGGCCTTGCTGCAGAACAAGTGTTGAAAGCTATTTGCACTATCTTTTTATGCAAAGGCAGAAATCCTCTTTGGATTTTTTTTCACTTAATGCAAACAGGTAATCATGTAGTTCTTTCTCGAAGTGAAGTGCCATAATGCAAACTTGGGAAAAGCGGGGGATACCTGTATAGCCCTAGACATGAAGCTCCGCTAGCTTCGGATGGGTGTCAGTAGAACTCCCAGTTACCAATGACACAGGGGCCACGTGTGGGGTTGTAGTGACTGGAAACCTTCCCCAGGATGAAGGGGGAATGAACGTGCTGGCAATTTTAGCAGTGATCAAGAGGACACCCTCCCACATTCATGTCAGACACTCACGAGACTCCAAAGCTATTTGGGAGGAATCTAGGAGAGCTGCCTGGCACCAAGAAATGCTGCTCTGTAACTGTCGCTGTGATTTGTTTTTATTCCCAGGGTGGAGCAGCTTGGGAAATAACAGGAAATGTGCAGAAGTAATAATGATGACTGTGATAATAGCTACTTTATTTTCTATGTCATCGTCTGCATTGTTTCTGTGAAATAAGACAACTGTATCAAAATACTTCAATGGAAATTAATAAGCTTTCAAGTTAAATTATAAACGCCCTCATGATGCAATACACAATATCCAAAAATATTGAATCAGGTAGAGGAAACTGCTGAAAATCAATGTTTCCTCTACCTGCTCATGATGATAAATCACAGACCAAAAAAACAGAAAAAAAATCTGGGTTTATTACCCAAGGAGTAGAAGAACTAACTTATTAGCCTCTGTCCCCCATTCATAACAATAGCCCTGTCTCTAAATGAATCTGCCTTTCCTGCGCTCTGGATCCAGTCTCCCTGGACCTGTGACAGCTACCCGTCTCTCAGCATTACCTCATTTCCTTCAGCTGGTCCTAGGACTTGATCTTGACCTGCTCTTCTAGACCTGGCTTCCATGCCAATTCTGCATTCCTGTAGATGCTGACATTCTCTCTCTTTTTTTTTTTTTAATTTTTAACATATTTATTTTTGAGGGAGAGAGACAGAATGTGAATGGGGGAGGGGCAGAGAGAGAGAGGGAGACACAGAATCTGAAACAGGCTCCAGGCTCCAAGCTGTCAGCCCAGAGCCTGAAGTGGGGCTCGAGCCCACAAATAGTGAGATTATGACCTGGGCTGAAGTCGGACGCTTAACCAACTGAGCCACCCAGGAGCCTCTAGCTGGTATTCTCTTGCTTAAGAAAATGCATAACTTAAAATCGTATTGATATATTTAATCTAATCTTACTGTATTTATAGGCAACCTGTATGGTCTCAAAAAGAAGATATTTTCTTTATATTTTATTTCTTTGTTTTCTTTATTTCTTCAAAAATGTTTTTGATAAAACCATGGAGAAGACGAGCAACTAAATGTGGAGAATGGCACAGCACAGGTCAGAATGAGGCCAGAATGACTCTTGATGGCACAGAGGCTTCAACTATAGACTTGGGGTGCATAAACTATACTTTAGATTTTGGGGTGGATATCCTTTTTGGATTAAGAAACCTTCCTTTTCTTCCTGATATGCTAAGAATTATTATCATGAACTGATGTTGAATTTTAATAAATACTATATCAGCATATAATAGGGTAATCATATGATATTTCTCCTTTTATATTAGTGTGGAAAATTATATTTAAGCAATCTTGTGTCTCTGGTTTAAAATCAATTTGCTCATGTACTAATATTTTATACATTAATTGACAACTTGCTAATATTTGCTTCAGAAATTTTATACTTATTAAAGTTGTTGATAATATCTTCTAATTATATTGTCAGTGTCTGCAAGGAACTATAATGATATCCCCTTTCATCACACCCAATGCCTGGCTACTTAATATTTTTTCTTGTTTGAGCTTGCCAACTATATTTTTTATTTATTTTTTAAATGTTTATTTATTTTGAGAGAGAGAGAGCAGGGAAGGGGCAGGGAGAGAGGCAGAGAGAGAATCTCAAACAGGCTCTGTGCTACCAGTGCAGAGCCCGATGCAGGGCTCAAACCCAATGAACCATAAGATCATGACCTGAGCCAAAATGAAGAGTCAGACACTTAACTGACTGAGCCACCCAGGTGTCCCATGAGCTTGCCAATTTCCATAGACTTTTCAAAGAACAAAATTTTGGCTTTGATGATTGTCTTTGCTATGTATTTGCTTTTTGATTTTAAATTTTCATTATTTCCTGCTCTTCTCTTTGCTTTTTCATCCTTATACATTCTTTCAGTGTATTTTCCCTTCCTTTTTATAAATTTTTGACATGGATGTTCATTAATTTTTAGTTTTAATATGCATTTTAAGGCTATAAATTTCCCTCAAAGATGGCTTTAGCTACATCTTATATGTTTTGATATGTCAAAATTTCATTACCATTCAGATAAAAATATTTTCTAATTGCCATTATGACTTCCTTCTTAACCCTATATTTATTTAGAAGACTATTTCTTAAATTTTAAATACAGAAATATTCAAGATTTCACTATTGTTCTTAAGATTGTTCCTTCTGATTTGTAGCTTAAATGAAGAGTGATCAACTTTTAGTTCTTTGTAAAATTTTAACCTTTTCAAATATTTTGAGACGATATTTGATTTAGTATCTGGTCAGTTGTTGTTTTTTTTTAATATGTTCCTTATATGATAGGCAAAAGTGGTTTTCTGTGCTTGTTTTATGTTCAAAGCTTTCAGTTTCCACAAGTAAAGTTTGTCACCATACAGTTTAAACTTTATTAATGCTTAGTTTTTTTCTGCTCTCCCAACTTACTGAGAGAGATATATCATAATTTCTTACTATTTATGAATTTTTCTATTTCTTCTCTTAGTATTGTTAATTTTTAAAAATTGGGCCACTTAATTAAATGTCTAAAATTGGGGATAATTATAACTTCGGGGTGAATTAATTTTTACCATTTATAAAATATCCTCATTATATCTGTTTTTGCTTTAAAAAGTCTTCTTAGTATCAGCATAACAATTACTGCTTTTGGGGGGTGGAGGGCAAAGGGAGATATTAGTATTTGCATTTTATGGGTTTTTCCCCACCTTTTTTTATTTGTAACCTTTTACATTCTTTTTTTTTTTTAAACGTTTATTCATTTTTGAGAGACAGAGAGAGACAGTGTGAGTGGGGGAGAGGCAGAGAGAGAGGGAGACACAAAATCTGAAGCAGGCTCCAGGCTCTGAGCTGTCAGCACAGAGCCTGATGCAAGTCTCAAACTCACAAACCACGAGATCATGACCTGAGCCTACATCAGATGATTAACTGCCTGAGCCACCCAGGAGCCCAACCTTTTACATTCTTATATACTAAATATATTTCTTTTTTTTAATTTTTTAAATATTATTTTAATTAATTTATTTCTGAGAGAGAGAGACAGTGTGAGCAGGGGAGGGTCAGAGAGAAAGGGAGACACAGAATCTAAAGCAGGCTCTAGGCTCTGAGCTGGCTGTCAGCACAGAGCCCAACGTGGGACTCGAACCTATGAACTGTGAGATCATGACCTGAGCAAAAGTTGGACGCTCAACTGATTGAGCTACCCAGGCGCCCCTATACTAAATATATTTCTTAGAAACAGCATTAAGTGAGCTTTATCCAATCTGGTACTTTTGTCCTTTAATTAGAGCATTATGTCTTTTTACAACTAATACCACAGCTAATATATTTAAATCTAAGTCTGCTGCTCTACCAGGTACTTAGCTTTCCTGAACATCAATATCATCTTCAAGCATGAGTCTTATAAGAATTAAAGAAAATTTAAATGAGAAGACTTGTTCAAGTGCTTTGAAGATTACAATGTCCTAAACCAAACTCAGTATTACTAAATATTCTTCCACTGAAAAATTTTACCCAAAAAACTGTGATGCAGGCTCTTGAAAAGCTGTTTCAGAGAAATTTAAAAAATACATCAAGCGATGGCAGCATCATAAGAATATTTTCAAGGCCTCATGATATGACTCCTTCAGAAGAAACAAAGCTGATGGGACTTGGCTTAGGGAGGTGTGTGGGAAGACTCCGAGGAGAGGGGTGACTCAGTGAGGCCAGAGATGGAAAGGAGGCCAGTATTGGAAGAAGGGACAGTGACCGACGGGGACGTGAGCTAGATCCTGTAGAGATCCATGGGGTTATTGTCTGTGTTAGAAACACACTTCCCAGTAAACAGGACAATGTGATGTGATTTGTGTTTTTAACAGTTTACTTGGGCACCTACTGAATAGAGGAGGCAGGAATGGGAGTGGGGTAGAGGAGAAGGTAGCCATTTCAGAAAGTCTCATTTGTTGTTGTTGTTGTTTTAATACATTTTTTATTTTTTGGGGTTTTTTTAGTTAGTTTTTTTTTTTTTTTTACATAAATTCAAGTTAGTTAACATATAGTGTAGTACAGGATGCAGCATAGTATTTAGTGATTCATCACTTGCACATATGCCTCCAGTCAGAAAGTCTCCTACAGACATCCCCGCCCTCCACAAAATGAGGGGGTGCCTTGGACTTGAGAAAGAGAAGCAGGTGGACTTGGGGGATCTCTGAGGGGAGAATCAAAAGGACATAATAATGGCTCATGTGAGGAGTGAGAGAGGCGGTGGTGTTAAGGAGGACGTCAGGGTGCTGGCTGAGGCAACATGTGGATATCCGTACCTACGATGAAGTCTAATACTTACAGACCAGCTATCAAATCTACTGCTCATTATCTTCTTTTCATTACCTTGTTTCCATTACTTAATAAACTTTAAACATTTCAACCTTGTGTTTCACAAACCCCAATCTCTCTGTAATGTTTTCCCTTTGCAGCTTTTAAAAAAAAATTTTTTTTAACTTTTATTCAGTATTGACAGAGAGACAAGAGCATGAATGGGGAAGGAGCAGAGAGAGAGGGAGACACAAAATCCAAAGCAGGCTCCAGGCTCTGAGCTAGCGAGTCAGCACAGAGCCTGACGCGGGGCTCAAACCCATGAACCGTGAGACCATGACCTGAGCCGAAGTCGGCTGCTTAACCAACTGAGCCACCCTAGACGCCCCAACCCTTTGCAGCTTTTGTGCTAAATATGATTCCAAATAAAACTGAACAGTTTACCATATATTATACTATATTACTCTTCTCACAAAAGACACTATAAAGTTTGGTCAAAAACTCTCAGTGGTTGAAATGACATCAACACTAACTCCAAAAAAAAAAAAAGATAATAATAATAATAATAATAATAATAAACACAAATTCTATTGCATTTTTTCATGAGAAAACAAAATACTTTAAAACAATTCTGATGAAAGACAATTTGTTTCTCCTCAACACAAAACTTCAGTGCCACCACTTTCAAAAGAAGCATTTCCATTACAAAAGCCATCATGTTTGTAATTGAAATGATAACCCTCAAATCATTCATTGGACCTACATTTCATTTAGGTCTCCAAGTTTTGAACTTTCTCTCTAAAATAAAAAGGTAAGTTCCTAATGGAATTGTAAGATTATTGAGTGACAAAGTTTTTGTTCTTTTTTCCGGTTACAAAAGTTATGTTGAAAAGCATCGAAAATTAG
>NW_027532407.1:662739-700432 GCF_008692635.1 Crocuta crocuta
CTATCATGATCTGCAGAGCACCAACAGCGAATGAGACGCTTCCCTGTCTGCAGAAAGGAAGGGGAACAGATACCTATGGTCCTTGGTGTTTGAAGCACAGGTCTGTGTGGAGGGTAACAGAAGGGGCACCTGCATCGTACACGGAATGCAGAACCAGGAAGGGGTGAGGGGGGTGAAGGGTGTCAGTGTTCCTATTTTTGCGAGGGATGATTCTTTTGGGGTTGAAGGATATAGAGAGGAGAAGGAAAAAATTGAGGGATTAGATAGGGCCTTGTTTTTCAAACATCACGCTGTGAACCATCAGTGAGTGGATCAGGACCAGAATTTGTTTTATTAGCTAGAACAGAAATCTTCAGAGTATATCATACACAATAGAGGCAATATTTCATTAGACTCTGTTTCTCATATATATGTGAGTATATATTGTGTGAATATGTAAACATGTGTATATTGATTTGTCATATATACTTTTTACTACAAACCATAGAGTTGAATATATAGGGAGAGTTGAATATATTTTCACACCTCTATGGCTTGTAGCAAAAAGTGAGTCACTGAGCCACGGTATTTAAGGTTCCTTGCCCCCTCCTTTGGATAAAAAAGGACTGGTATGTTAAAGACTTGTTCATTTTTTACTTGGGCTTTCCACCTTCAAAAGAAAACATGATGTTTTCCTTTTATTTCTGTTTCTGATAATGGAACAAAGATGAAAAACTTCCTTCCAACTTTTCAGAATTTATCCCTTATTTGCCTCATTCAATGTTATATGTTGATTTTCTGTTAAATAGTTCTCAAATCCCTCAGTCACACTGGATCACTGAGCTCTGAAAGATTATGAAGATCATCTCTTTCCTTTGTCTCCCTCTTTTGTAGACAGTCTTAAAAACTGGCATATGAGCTGGCTTCATTTAAAAATACATTCCCATCTAAATTATTTCCCAACTGAAAAAAAAGAGTGAATCAGAATCACTTCCTTGCTGTATAAATTTGGAAAGTTATTCATCTTCTCTCAGCCTTAGTTTCTTTGGCTGTAAATTAAAGTTAATACTATCTCCTTAGCCAGATTGTTGCAAGGAGTGGAGAGGATTCGTGCAAAGTGCCTGACAAAAGTTAGGCATTCAATAAATGACTATTTTGAATTATAATGAAATGAGAACCAAGCACACAACTGTTTCTTATTCTTCTCATATATAAGCAGGCATCTTGTTCTCTGCCTTCCTGAAGAGCGTACTTCATTTCTTTTCATCTCCTGAGTGCGACACATGACCTGACACTCACATACACACAGGAGATGCTTGATAAAAGTTGACGGAATTGAATTAAGGAAAGGTGCTGTTGTGTTTTCTTGATAAGAGAGTACACTTATTGCCAAAATGATTATAAAAGCCAATTTTTATGCCCATATTAGCTTGTTGATTTTCTTTTTTTTTTTTTTTTTTTTTGGACTGGGAGGGCAATCCCAATAGGAAACACCCACCTCCCAAAAGGTTCAACTACAAAGGGAACCCAAGTCAAGCTTCATCAGGTAGGCTTCATCTTCCCTGACAAGAATTTAAACACATCTCTGCACTCTGGGAAGAAGCCAGTAATTGAAAGCCCCTGCCAGTCAAGATGAGCAGAGCACCTAGACTGAGAAGAGTGTGAGATGTTTGCTTATCTTCAAAAGGGAAGAGTGAGCTGATAAGATACAGAACAGTCATTCTGGTCTGAAACAAGCCTACAAAAAAACCACATTAAGTAGAGATCAGTCCTTATTGTCTTTTCAAACCTTCCTTTCTTCTGATCCCATCTATATAAACACACCTCACACCCCTAAACCTGCACCCACTTTTCTGTGCTTTAAATCCTTAGCCCCTGGAGGTGACAGGGCACCTCTGTGCACCTGCCCAGCTGGCCTTACTGGTGGCACACTCTCTCATGACCACTAAGCTGTGCCTGAGAGAGCAGGGCTGCAGGCTGTTCCCTGGCAGTTCTTTGCCATCTCAAAGGAATTCCAGATACCATTAAAACTAAATGTCTATGCCTTTGAATGAAACAGGTCATGTGTGTTTCAGTAAATGGGACAGTCATCTCTAAAAAACCCCTAGGTGTATAAAGCTACTGAGTTTTCCCATCCTACCATCTTCAAAGTAACAATGAAAATGCAATTCTTACACATCTAGCCTTTCCAGCTGACCCTAGGGTGGCATTTGCTGTCTATTCTGCCATTAAATTGCCTCACAAAAATCATCTTTTTGTCAAGTTTCTGTTTCTCCTCTTACACATATGAATATGAGGCCCCAGGAAGGAGGGATGTTACGGTGGGGAGGGATGAAATGGAATCTTGTGGATGGCCTCTGTCAGCGCCCTGGTCTGTGGGCCCCAAGTCCCTGTGAAAGGTCCACTGGAAATGCCTTTCTTCCTGCCAGGTGGCGTGATCACACATCTCATAAAGCAAATCCAAAAGTCCCACATGGAGAAATGGCAAGAAATTTTCAAAGACTTGTTGATTTTCACAACCTAGCACACGTACTGTGTAACCACATGCAAGTGCCCCCGGGGGTGGGGGGAGGGCGATCCCGGTTTGTGTCCAAAACTTGTTTCAGGAGAAGGTGTCTTCCCACAGGCAAGTAACACACATCTCCCTGTTAGTGCCCACTGTCGTCCCTCCTCCTTTACCCAAAAAAACGGCCACCTGGTCTGAGCAAGTGATCCCTCTGATAGGTGCAGGGTGGGGGGAGGTGGGAGGGGGGACTATTTCAGTTGGCTGAAATTTCCCCCACAATAGCAAGGGGCAATAGAACTGTTTACATTTGATACGTAGATAACAGTGGATCAGAATTCGAATAGGTCTAGAAAACTCAAATGTTCATTGTTTTTTTTTAAGATTTTACTTTTTTAAGTAATCTCTACACTCACTGTGGGACTTGAACTTAACAACCCTGAGATCAAGAGTCACACATCCCACCAACTGAGCCAGGTAGGCGCCCCTCAAATGTTCACTGTTAACTGAGCCACTGTATTCTGTCACATGGTGTTTAAGTGCTGGGACTATGGTGGTGAACCAGATCCCTCCTGAATAGAACATGTATTCTAGTAGGAAGAGACCGAAAACAGCAAGCTGGGGTGTCTGGGTGGCTCAGTTGGTTGAGTGGCCAACTCCTGATTTCAGCTCAGGCCATGATGTCATGGTGTGTGAGTTCGAGCCCCACATTGGGCTCTGTGCTGACAGCGAGGGGCCTGCTGGGATTCTTTCTCTCTGCCCCTCCCCTACGTGCACAATCTACCTCAAAATAAACTTAAAAAAATAAAATAGATAAGCTAAAAAATAATTTCAAGTAGTCATAAGTGCTATGAAGAAGGTCAAACATGGTCACTGCCCAGAGTGGCTGGCTATGGGCTAGAGGTAATTTTAGGCAGGTTTACAGAAGACCTCTTGGAAGAACTTCCATGTAAACTGGAAGCTGAAGGATCCCAAGGGAGCTGCCAAGATCTGATTCTGGTCACGAGTATTCCAGACAGAAGATGCCAATGACCTGTGGTGGCTGTGGAGGAGGAGTGTGTGCATCCCGAGCCTGCTAGCCAGTGGGCAAGTGGCACGAGCAGAGGTCGCTGGGCAGCAGGACCAGATCGTACCGAGGCTTGTGGACACTGGAAAGGAACTCCTATGTCACTCCCAGCAAAGGAAAACCATTGGAAGGCATCTAAACCAAAATAAATGTCCTCTGCTTCTTCACTGCATGTCTGCAGCCCACCATCTTCTAAGGATCCATGCCTTCCAGGCCTCTGCAGAATCCATCGCACAAAGATACATATCCCACACCCCCAATTTCTGGTGACTCAATCATTACTTATCATTACTGGTGACTCAATCAGGACTAAATTCTGATGACAAATTGCTTACATTTAAATAAACCTATCACCTACCACTACATTCTTAACCACTCTCCTACTTCACAATGACCCGAACAGCAAGAAACAGGAACCAGAAAATAGTGAAGTGTACAAATGATCCTTCTCACAACATCCTTAAGATTGACTTGCCAAGTCCCATCATCAGATTGGAGTCCGTGGAAGTGACTGCCTTCTGCAAAGTATCTCAGGCACGGATAATGGAGGCTGGGCTAAACTGCTTTCCTTCCCATATGAGTTGTCAACATCTCCCTTTGGACCAATCAAGGATTATTGTTTCAACAAGGCATGTAAGCTCCTCGTTTGTTAAGCGGGCTCAGCCAGCCATTAAATCATAGGAGAGGCAGGCCGAGCCCCTTCTCTTGCCTCTGAGCTGAATCAGTCAACACCTCCAACAACCCCACCCTAGGTCCATACACCGACTGGGGAAAAAGGCTCTTTAGTGAAGTCTGAATTTTGTTTCCAAGAGAAAAGGATTTTCTCTAACACAATCAACTACTTTTGTCAAGTTAATGTTCTTAAGTCTATATCTATATCTGCTGCTGTTCCTTTAATGAAAACAAACAAACCAGAGACAGAAGCTGGGAAATGAAGTGGTTTAAAACAGCCAGAGAACCCCTAGGAGAACACGTTAACTTAATTTGTGCTGCCAGATAAACGACAAGATATGTGTACAAGGGAAGCAAACTTTTAAAATATTCACTAATGATGTGTGAAGATAAAAGTCATCTTTGATTGAAAAAGATAACTGATAAAGACATCAAAGGGAAAGATCTGAAAGTGCACTCACTAAATAATCAGCAGATAAGACAGATGCAGGCACAGGTTTGGTTTGCTTTGGTTTGTAGGTGGAAAGGGGATGCTTCCGTTTTGAAAAGATGGTGAGGAAACAACTCAGGAAATTTTACTATTTGAAGTGACTAGTTTAACAATAATGATCAGGCATTATAAAACCAGGTCCAGCCTATATGCATCTGCAGACCTTCAGGTGACATAAAACCTCTGGAGAAACTACAAAGGAGATGATCTCCCCAGCGGCATACCTGGAAGCTGGGGATCTCAGGTATTGAGGTTATAAACCAACCTCTGAATGGAGGGAGGTCTGAGACCCCACGTGCTCTCAGGCAAGGCAGTGACAGACCTGACACAGGTGTGCAGGATGGACCTCCCCCTGGGACCGGGGCACCAGGTCCAGAAACCCAAGTCCTTCCTACCAAGACAGTGGCTAGAGAGTATATAAACACAAAATAAATATTTTACATGAAATTAATGGCTTTCAATGCCTAAAATTTGGTTAAAGGCTTCTTTTCCTTTTACAATTGGTATAAAATGAGCTCTGAAATAAGATAATAGTTTTAGAATTGAGCTTAATTTACTGATTAGTTGAACATAGTAGAAAGAGGAAGAAATATATTTTCCTTTCAGAATAAACATACTTACTTGGAAATTGCCACAGTTTATAAGTCAAAACTAACAAAATTCCTTAAAAGTAAAAAAATATATATATTTATAACACCCAAAACACTTTATTAGAACTATTCAGGTCTAAAATGACAGAAACCCAACCCAATTCAAAGTAGCTTTGAGCACAAAAGGGAATTTATCAGTACACTTCACTGAGAAGCCCAAGAGATGATGGATTCAGGTATGGCTCGATCTAGGTGCTTAAGTTATATTATCAGAAACTTTATCTATCTCTTAATTCTGAAACCCCCTGCATTGCTTCATTTTTTAAACTAGGTTATCTTTATTTTAGGTTTATTAAGTAGGTTTTTTAAATTTTATTTTTATTATTATTTTTTTAGCAGGCTCCATGCTCCAATGCAGGGCTTGAACTCCCAACCCTGAGATCAAGCGTCAGATGCTTAACTGACTGAACCACGTAGACACCTCAAGTAGGTTATCTTTCATAGAGGTAAAATGACTAGCAGAAGCTCCAGATTTATGTTAGCAATCTAAGTTAAAAATAAAAGAGTAAAGAAAAGAAAAAAAATCCACCTTTGTCCACAAATTCAACAAATATTTTCAGATTGGGTCTCATGAGTCTAGTTTGGTTCATGTACCATCTCTCTGGTCTTCAGGGAGGGAGGACCACTCTGAATGGTTGAGTAACCGGCACAGGGGCTTACCCTCCCATCCTTTAGTTGGGGGTGGAGGTGGCATCCTTCAGCTAGAGGATGAATGAATTTCACAAGTTAAATCAAGACATGGTGGGATGCCTGGGTGGCTCAGTCTGTTAAGCGTCTGACCTCAGTACAGGTCATGATTTCACGGTTCATGAGTTCAAGTCCCGTGTCAGGCTCTGTGCTGACAGCTCAGAGCCTGGAGCAGGCTTCAGATTTTGTGTCACTCTCTCTCTCTGCTCCTTCCCTGCTCATTCTCTCTTTCTCTCTTGCTCTCAAAAATAAACATTAAAAAAAATTAAAAAAAAAAAAGAGAGAGAGAGAGATCTGGTTCTCAAAGGAAAACTTAAGTGCTTCTACCAGGAAAGGAATGTACATTGCTATATGACACCAACAGATATTTACTATGTAATGTCCAGGCTGTTCCCTCCATTTACCTGTTTCCTCTTTTCATTAAAAGCCTGTGAAAACTGTGCTCAAATATTCTGCAAAACACTCTCTTCAAAACACTCTCTCCAAGCTCTGATGAAATGTTCACTTTAAAATGGTCCATTAAAATGAAAACAAGATGTTGAAAAGATATCTGCGTCTCATGTTCATTGCAGCATTATTCAAATGGCTAAGATACGGAAACAACCTAAGTGTCCATCAATGAATAAATGGATAAAGAAGATGACACACACACACACACACACACACACACACACACACACACACACCCCACAATGGAATATTATTCAGCCATATGAAAGGAGAAAAATCTTGCTATTTGTGACAACACGATGGCCCTTGACAGCGCTATGTCAAGCAAGCGAAGTCAGACAGAGAAGGACAAATACTGGATGTGTCACTTACATACAGAATCTAAAAAATCCGAACTCATAAAATCAGCAAGTAGATTGGTATTTACCAGAGGTGGGGTGGGGAGGTAGGAGAATTGGGGAGATGTTTAAGGGTACAAACTTGTAACTAGTATGTAAATAAGTCATGGACATCTAACATACAGCATAGTGATTATGGTTGATGATACTATATCATAAACTTCAAAGTTGCCAAGATATTAGGTCTTAATTGTTCTTGCCACATACAAAAAAAATAATTATATGGCATGACAGAAATGTTAGTTAATGTTATAGTGGCCATTATGTTACAATATAGAAATGTATCAAATAAACATATTGTATACCTTATATTTACAAAATGTCATATGTCAATTATCTCAATAAAAACAAAAAAGAAACAAAAAAAAATGAAAAAATCAAACATACAAACCCAAATCTCTCCTCAGACTCTCACCCTTTGGCTTAGGAGGTCCTTTCTGGGCTTCCCACACACTCTGGTGCTTCCTACTATTGCTGAATTTGCTACACTTTCTGAAACATTGTGTTTAAGTGTATTAAATGTAACAAATTCCCAAAATTCTTTTTATACTTGTCACCGGGACAATCCTTGGCACCAGACAGTAAAAATGTATGGAATGAGACTGTTGTGGCCAGGGTGGTTCTTCTCTCTCATGGTTATTCAGCCAGTCCACTGTAATATCAGTCATTCTGAATTATTCTGAAATAACAATGAAGCAGTCTCTAGCAAAGCTTCCATCTTTAGTATCTCTATTTTGTAAACAGAAATTTGAAAATTCAATGAACGGATAAATGCATTCTTACCTAGTCACCAAAGCACAAACTTGGACAAGAATAGCAAAACATTAACCGCTAAAGTATTTTAAAATAATTCATTAGGAAGTGCTAGTCCCTATATTCAATCCAAAATCTAGTAAAATAACTTTAATTCATCTCTAACTCTATTTATATTTTCAGTTCATACTCTGACTTCACAAAAGCAGAAATTTTGGGTTTCACTGTGATCACAGATACTTCCTGTAAAAACAGCAGTGCATGTTATTTTTAACATTACTTAAATTCATCATTACTCAAAATACAACTGCATAAGTAGATTCTAGAGGATACTCCTCTGCATCATGCAAATATATACATGTTCTAAGCCTAATTCCTTTATGTCTCCTCCTCAGTACCCGAAGAAAATGAGTACTGTCTCCCAGTAACCCAGTTCCAACACCTCAGACTTCAGAACCATCTGAGTCAAGTGGAACTCTCATGATCAAGGCCTTAAAGCTGAACTAAATCCCACCTTGAGGTTCCACTAGTCCAGGAAAGATGGATAACTCCCAATGTACTATGGGCAAGGGAAAATGAAACTAACATGGACTGTGGAAGACATGGTGCTACACATCTTACACACGTGTGAAGTCCCACCACGTTCAAGGTTTCATACATGGTGTCTTCCCTCCAGAGCTCATCATTGGCACCAACTGGTCTCATGCTGGAGGGACAATGGGCTGTGCAGGATCCCTCAAGAGATGGTACAAACAGGCAGACAACCACATTGGCTGTTCTTTATGGAAAATTAAGGGGCATTTGAAAGAGTAGTTTTGCTTACACAAAATGTAAGCCAGTTTGTAGATGAGAAAATGGAGCCTCAGAGATGTTGAGTAACTTTCTCATAATTATGTGCTTTAAAAAATACAATTCTCCTCCTTTCAAAGAGTCTAAGAGCCATATTCAGGATATATGCACTACCAAAAGAGATGCACTTTGTGCTGTGTTAAAAAAAAAAAAAGTGTTAACCATTATGGTCTGATGAACCTTTAGAGATATTATAACAGTAATTCAAGTCACCATTTTAGGCTATTAAGGCCAGTATTTCATATCACAAAATAGGTCTCAAATTGTTTAAAAGTTTAGATCATAAACAACCCATATTTAGAGTAAATCCCTAGTGTAACTATGTTTGAGCCCAGCAACATCCTTCAAATACTCTGATAACCCAAGAGACTTAAAGAAAAAAACACACACACAAAAAAAACGCTTCAGATAACTCTTAAAAAAGACATACAATCCTAAATTTAATTTCACTTGGCTTTCAAAAATAAAATAAAAATTGCAGATGCTACCTCCTCAAGAAATGCTTACTCAGATCCTTCCTCCAAGCTGACATTTGCCCAGAGCGAAGCCTCAAAATGGAGCAACTGAATCAAGTTTGGGAGGTCATTTACCTTCCAAAAATTACATGACATATTTCTGTCACAGGAAGCCACTGAACTTTTTAAGCTATAAACCTCCTTTATATACCAAAAATATTTTTTCATCTTAAAAGGTACATTAAAATTTAGGCAAATGGGATGGTAAGAAGTTTAATAAGCTGCCACAGCTGATGACTGCATTTGATAACAGGATGTCTGCAAAGCAGAGGAATATTTGGTTTCTGATGTTGTTCTATATAAACAAACCATTTATTTGTTTATATAGTTAGTTATTTTAAAGTTTATTTATTTACTCAGCGAGAGAGTGTGTGCACACGTGTGCAAGCAGGGGAGGGGCAGAGAGAGAGAGAGAGAAAGGGAGAGAGAGGGAATCCCAAGCAGGCTCCACACTAATGCGAGGCAGGGCTCTATCTCAGGAACTGTCAGATCATGACCTGAGCTGAAATCGAGAATCAGACACTTAACTGACTGAGCCACCCAGGCGCCCCTGAACACTATTTAAATTGCATGCAACATCACAACAGTGCAATTGTCCACGATGCTGTGGTAGCCTCCCGGGGGCTTCCTCCTTCCAGGGCTTTCTCTTTCCAGGGCTACATTCACCAGGGCAGCAGAGGATGGGCCCAGCACAACTGTGTGTGGGCACCAACTCACACAAGATACAATTCTTTTCACTTAACGTGTGCACGGTAGGCTCAGTGTGTTTAGATCCTCTTCGAAAACACATCTACCTCTCCCCCCGCCCTCCACTTGCTTCTTCGGTTTAGAAAACATTGCTTTTATAAGGAGTTGGGTTTTCTTTTCAGTCTTTCTGTATCTGAATGCCCCGCTGTCCTGCTCTCCGCTTGATGCCTGGGTGCCTGAGCTGTCTGAACCTCCCCCAGGAGGGAGCAGGGTCCGTGAGCCCTGCCACCTGGAGAGGTTTCTGACCTCATACCAACCTTCTTTGAGAGTTCTGGCTCAGGAAAGAAAAAGCTGAAGTATTTATTGGCAGCCTCAACCTCACCATGGGAGAGGTCCTCTGATGCCATGAAAAGGGCATGCCAGGGAGGCCACATACCGGGTGCTTTTTTAAACTCCTAGAAGCCACAGAAACAGTCTCACCTCTGCTCGGGGAGGTAAACAGCACATCATAATATATTTATTAACCGAAAGGCTTTTAGCTAAAGCATGCAGCCTTTTTACTGGATTCCCGGCACCTTCCTCCTTCCTCTTTCATTGCATGTGTTATTTCCTCTCTTTTTTTTTTGCCCACTTATGCAGGGTTTTAGAGTCAGAGGGGACCCTGAAGATTAAATAATTCAATTCTTCTGGCTGTACTTTCTCCTCTCATTGCTTCTCACTGCATCTCCATGCCCCAGCCTGCTTCCGCTCATCTCTGTGACTGTTCTTCCTCCTCCCATGTGCTCTGAAAGGCTGTCTGTAAGGAAGACAGAGGTAGGATCATGGTCACTGGTGGGTACGAACAGTAGAGCCAAGATGAACCTGATGCAAGGGTCTGGCTGATGTCATAGCGTAAGGTCCAGGACCAACACACCGAAGAGATCTACCTGTCCTCATAGTCCTTTATCAGTCGTAACACATAAAGGTGACTAGGCACTCGGTTTTCTGTTGCAGAATAAATAAATCATTGTTTATCCAAATAAACAGCATAGTTTAAGAAGATCATTTTCCTTTAAAATGGAAATACATCCATAGGAAAATTAAGGGAGGGCTTTGTCAGTCATTGACACCTTATTGTGAATTAGTTTAATCATGTTACTTTTTCTAATTTAGCCAGCCATGAGAGGAGAAAAAAAAAAAAAGGAAGGTTTTAATGATACTAAGTTGGAGAAGGTATTCTGGATCCTGGAATATTTTCTAGGTAGTCAGGTAGAGGGTGAAGGTGGGGGATGAAAGGTCTTAAAATGGGGAATGCTGTGCAGTCAGAGGCAACCTAGGACCTGCATTACGGACACTGTGGGCACTAACGGCAGATGACAGAGGACACCAGGAGGTGGGAAAAGCATATACGAATGAAAGATGGCAGCAAAATTAATTAAATTAAATTTAAATTAAATATTACTATGTAGTTCAGGATCATAGAATCATGGCCTCCATGTAGTGAATTGGAGAGACCTGCATTGCGCGGTCTATGAGGGAGTCATGGCAAAAGTTGTAGTCAATGCAGAACTACCACCATTTCACAACTATTTTACTTTCCAAAACAAAACAACACAACACAAAACAAACAAGAAAACAAATGCTACCCCAGAAGATGGACTGAATTTGACACTTGGCTGCCTTGATGACAAGATCCGAAGAGAGAGTCCACATTTCACTAGGGTCAAAGTACTTATTGATTCCGTAAAATGGACTCACTTAAATATATCTGCCTCCTTCCTTTTTGATGTCATTTGTAGGATTCAGTTTTACTTCGGTTTCTAGGTTTATAAATTGCTAGTTCCTGCAGATAATGACAAGGCGAGGGATTAAAGGAAGGGCAGGGTAATGAACAAACAAAAAGCATGGCGTAAATCAGGCACACAGTGGTATTTACTTAAGGCAGATATACTGAAGTACTGGTTTGTTGTTGTTTCCGTTCTAGCCCTAGAAATGCTGTGAAGGCACAAAGCAGCTTGCCAAGTGTGTTGCTGCTTCTTGGGGAAAATACAGATAATTATAAGTGGGTCCTGGATAATGAGACATTCTTTGTTGTTTCCTAAGAGATTCTATAATCTCTGGAAATTCCAAAGAGTTTTTTCATCCTTTCCAAAATGTATGGGGGATGACAAAGGCAGGTGTATATGAGGATCCAGTTACACATCTAATCAGAAGGCACAACACACGCCAAAACAGGAAGCAACATCACTAACTAAACAGAAGTCTGTGCTGTGATACTACGTCTGCCTGCATTTATCTCAGGAGGAACCCTTCACTGGCCTTTATGTAACTGCAAATGATTTAAAAAAAAAAAAGAGTTACATCAAAAAATTATTAGAACTAATAAAATAATTCTGTAAGGTCACAGGATACAAAATCAACATATAAACAAAAGTTAGTTGCATTTCTATACAGTAAAACAAATTCTCTGAACAAGAAATAAAATAATCCTCTTTACAGTAGCATCAAAAATAATAAAATATTTAGAAGTAAATGTAACCAAGGAGGTGGAAAATTGAAAATTGTAAGACACTGATAAAAGACATTAAAGAAAACACAAATACAGGAAAAGAAATCCCATGTCTATTGATTTGAAGATGTAGTACTGTAAAGATATCAATACTATCAAACTGATCTACAGATTTAATCCAATCTTTATCAAAACCTCAATGGTATTTTTTGCAGGAATGGAAAAATTGACCTTAAAATTCATAGAGAATCTCAATGAACTTTGAATAGTCAAAGACAATCTTGAAAAAGAGCAATGTTAGTGGTCCCACACACTGATTGCAATGTATTATGAGCCTGTAGTATGGTATAAAGACATATCACAGTGGCATAAAGATAGACATATACACTAACGGGATAGAATGGAGAGCCCAGAAATAAACCCTTGCATACACAGTCAAAAGATTTTCAACAAGGGTGACCACACAGAGGGGAAAAGACAGTCTCTTCAACAAATGGTGCTGGGGAAACTGGTTATTCACGTGCAAAAGAATGAAACTGGGAACTTATCCTACCCCATTCACAGAAGTTAACTCAAAATAGGTTGAAGACTCGAATGTAAAACCTGAAACTATAAAACTACCAAATGAACACACAGGGTATAAAACTCCTTGACACTGGTCTCGGCAACATTTTTTTTGGACAGGACCCAAAAGCACAAGCAACAAAAGCAAAAATCAGCATGGGACAAAACAGCTTATGAAAAAACAACCTATATATTAAAAAGAAGAAAAAGCAACCAACAGAATTAGAGACAATATTTGCAAACCATCAGTCTGATAAATGATCCATAATGTATAAGGAACTCATAAAACCCAATAGCAAAAAACATAAAAATCTGATTAAAAAGTGGGTAGAGGACTTGAACAGATGTTTTTCTAAAGAAGACATTCAAATGGCCAACAGGTACATGGGAAGGGGCTCAAATTCACTAATCATGGGGAAAATACAAATCAAAACCATAATGAAATAAAATCTCACACCTGTTAGAATTGCTGTTATCAAAAAGACAAGAGACAAGAAGCATTGGCAATAATGTGGAGATAATGGAACCCGGGCAAACTGTTGGTGGGAATGTGAACTGGCATAGCCATAAAGGAAAGGTCCCTGAAGAAATTAAAAACAGAACTACCATAGAGAGCCAGGAATCCCTCTTATGGGTATCTATCTGAAGGGAATGTAATTACTATCTTGAAGAGCTATCTGCACACCTAGGTTCTTCACAGCATTATTCACAATAATCAAGCCAGGGAAACAACCTAAATGGGCATTGAGAAATGAATGGGTAAAGAAAATGTTATAATATACACATATAATGTTATATAACATTCATATATGACAGACTATATTATTTATACATATATAAATAAAAAATAGAATATATTCAGTTACATATATTATATATAATATATATTACTATATAACATATATATAGCAGAATATATTATTTATAAATATATAAATAGAAAATAGAATATATTTAGTCATAAAGCAGAATGAAACTCTGCCTTTTGTGACAACATGGATGGATCACTTACGCTAAGTCAAATAGTTACAGAAGAATAAATACTGTATGTTCTCATTTATATGTAGACTCTAAAAAAAGCCAAACTCATAGAAATAGGAGAATGGTGGGGAAAATGGGGAGATGCTGGACAAAGAGTATAAACTTTTAACTATAAGATGAATAAGTTCTGGGGATCTAATGCATAGCACGGTGAGCGTAAATAGCAACATTATATTATATACTTGGAAGGTGTTGAGAGTAGATCTTAAATGTTATCACTACACAAAAAATTGGTAATCATGTGAGGGGACAGAATATTAACTAATCTATTATGGTAATTACTTCAAAATATATATGTGAATCAAATCATCATGTTGTACACCTTAAATATACATATGTTATGTGTAAATAAAATCTTGATTTTAACGTGATTCCCCTGTTTATTGAGAATATATATATACACCCAAACATATATATGCATACATGTATATACATATATATGTGTGTATACACACATACACACACACACACACACACACACACACACACA
Source organism: Crocuta crocuta (assembly GCF_008692635.1). Classification (NCBI taxonomy): domain Eukaryota; kingdom Metazoa; phylum Chordata; class Mammalia; order Carnivora; family Hyaenidae; genus Crocuta; species Crocuta crocuta. The sequence continues at coordinate 677,022 of NW_027532407.1, forward strand.
CACAGAGACAGAGAGAGAGAGACAGAGAAAGGGTGAGTTTTGTATCTCTAGTTCCAAAATGATGAAATTGATGCCTAAAAGACTTGTGTGACCACTACAAGGATACACAATGACTGGAACAAACATTTTCTGTTACAACAGCAATGTTTTTTATTTTCAAATTGGGCTAACTATACCTTGGACAATCACTAAGATTTCTAGGATATTTTGAAAATACAATGTAGCTTTACATATAACAAAATTATATTTGCATTAAAAGTTTTTTTTAAATGTTTACTTATTTTTGGGAGAGAGACAGAGAACGAGTTGGGGAGGGGTAGAGAGAGAGGGAGACACAGAATCAAAAGCAGGCTCCAGGCTCTGAGCTGTCAGCCCAGAGCATGATGTAGGGCTCAAACTCAAAAGCTGTGAGATCATGAACCGAAATCAAGAGTGGGATACTTAACTGAATGAACCACCCAGGAGCCCCATATTTACATTTTAATGGTATCTTCCTACCCAAGAGCTCAAGTGTTAAATGACACTGAACTTGAGATACACAACTCTAAAAAAAATGAATCTAAGGAGTGCCTGGGTGGTTCAGTGGGTTGAGCATCTGACTCATGATTTTGGTTCAGGTCATGATCCCCGGGTGGTGGGATCCAGCCCTGTGTTGGCTCTGTGCTGAGTGTGGAGTCTGATTAAGATTCTCTCTCTCTCTCTCTTTCTCTCTCTCTCTCTCTCTCTCTCTCTCTCTCTCTCTCGTTCTCTCTCCTTATCTCCCTCTCTCATTCTCTCCCTCCCTCTCCCTTTCTCTCCCTCTCTCTCTCTCCACCCCCCACCTCTCACCCCTGGTCATGAACCATCTCTCTCTCCCTAAAATAATTTTTTAAAAAAGAACCTAAAATGAACTTGAAACCCACTAATATCCCAAAGCTTTTGCAAGTAAAAAGAAGTTGGGATCAAGGAGAGAAGCTACAGAGGAAAAGTACTATTATTACAACATCACCTTAGCTAGGTCTCAATAATCACACAAAAGACAGCTGCCACTCATAGTATGTGTGTCCTCAACCATTGGTGTTCTCAAGCCTTGCCTCTTTGCATTGTACCTACCTTTGCTAATTTCACAGTACAACAGAATACTTCTTTGTATTATATATAGTACTCTATTTGGACATGCTGACTTCACTAATTAGTCTATAAATACTTGACTTTTACCCACTGCTTTGGTAAGTGAGATAATTGGAGAGGAAAGGCCAAAGCATTTATGGTCAATCAGATGACGAGAAAAGGAATATGGTCTTTCAGCTGAGTTAAGTGTAAAACATTATGTGGCAAGGCAGAAGCTATTAGCAGGATCAATATTTCTCCTAGTACCTTAATAAATCATTATATCAAAGCCCCGACACGGGATGGAGAAAATCTCAGCCTACCCGCATGGAAGCTTCCAAAATGGAAAATAAAATTCCATTTCAATTACAAAGACTTAATTGGTATACAAAGGAAATGACAAGTTACAAAACCAAGCCTCCAAACTCTGGATGTGTGAAGACTTTTTGAATCATTAGTGCAGGAAGAAAAGAAGAAAGACAAAGAACATTGCTACTCTCTGGGCTGCACATTTATAATTTGCAACTGGTAAATATGTATGAATCTGTCCTGCTGCAGCTAGAGATGACATACTGCTTTAGAGAGATAGCGCAGAGCAGAGAAATCAAAGTAGAGGAAGGTTCAGCCGTTATAACCTACCTCCTCCCACATTTAACAGTTTTCAATCTTCCCAAATCTCTCCTTACTTAAAATACTCTCCATTGGGGATGGTTTCCTAAAATTAAAAGTACTTTGATGCCAATGGACGTTCAAAGCATAGCAAAAAGCATCCTGTGGTGAGCTTGAACTATATCACGAGCGCAAATAACAGTATTTTTTTCTTTTGCCAAACTCTTAACCTCTCCCATTTTCTTTGATGATCCTTCCAGGAAAATAAGCAAGCAATGAAGAAAAGGTACCAGGCTTAGTTGTCTGATTGTGTTAGCTCTAGAATGCATTATTTTTCTTTTCTAATATGTTGCAAAAGACAAAAGAAATATTTTTGTGGTGATCAATACAGAGAATGTGATGCTTTCCCTTAAGGACACTATACTGTCTATTTATAGAGATGATAGTCGATATAGACACTATTCTGACTCTGCTACACCTTTTACTTTGTACTTTGTAAATGTTTAATTTAAAATATTTTTTTCTCATAAGCTCATCTTACTTTATGGTAGCTCTGTCTACCCTCACAGCAAGTTAAAGCTGAGAACTTAGAGGTCATGTCAGGAAATTTGTTGATGAAGGTCACGACTGGCAAACCAGCAGCAAAAGAAGGCAAATCTCCCTAACATCATTAAATATAAGCCTTGCTTTCTATAGAATACAGGTTTCAGGAGACCTAGGAGCAACCCACAATTTCAGGGAAAGGGCATCAGGAAGAAGGTCCTGGTGGAAGAAACTCCCTAACAGAAATAGAAATGGGTGTAGGAGAGAGGACCTTCTGTCTGCAAGGGTTTCCATGTGCCGAGGAGGCAAAGATGGCAGAGACGAGAAGCCTATGGCTTTGACTGATCTATCTGGTTCTGGTGCCGTGCAGGTTCAGGGGCTTCACACGGTGCTAGAAATAGCACCCTTCTCCGACCTCACCTGTCACTGGCAAGTAGAATATCCTAAGATGCCTTTCAGTTAAACCTGCTATGTTCTAGCAGCTCAAGGAGTTGGGCTGAACACGGAAGATTCATTTTGTGGCTCAAAGTAGAAAAACAAAAAACAAAACAAAACAAAAAAACCCACACAGGAATGGTGAGAAACAAAATGTAGGGGGGATCTGTTGGTCAGAAGGTCATAAGTGATGGGGCCTATACACCCAGCTAGAATGTAAGCCTTCCCCACATGCCATTATGTCCTGCCCTAAGCAAATCTAGGCCTAGTATTCCAGTGTGCTAAACCACAACAGAGAGAGGAATCGGAGGCGGTCCTGTCCATGAGAGCTGCACCAAGAGCCCAGGCTGCCTGGAAGGCTGCCTCTGTGGTACATTCTGAGAGCCAGGGAACCAACATGGTGCCGAGTGGTCAAGAAGGTAGCATCTGCCGGCGTGGGCACCTCTGGGCAGAACAAGAGACGCCTTTGCTAGGCCTCTAGTGGGCGGCTGCCCTTCCCCTTCTTCACAAGCACCCCTCTGACCACTGCCAGTTTTTCAGCAGAAAGGCCTTCAGCTGTGGTGGTGATGACACAGCTTGACTGGTTGCAAGAATTCTGCCGTCTCCAGTGTGAACTCTTCCGCTGGGTGTTCTTGTTCAAGTGGCAGTTCATTTGAAAACAATTAGCTGGCTGCCCACTTCCTTTGAGGCACGGCAGGGCGGGGTGGGCTACGGGGCTGGACTAAGATTCCAGCACAGCACTGCAGCGGCCAGAAGGTTTCCAGCATGGGCCCAGGTTTGGGTTGGCATCAAGGCACGTCTGGCATTTCTATCACAGATCACAACAAATTAGTCATTGATTTGCCTTGGTCACTCTGCCAGGTTTTCATTTATTTATTTTCACCTCTATGACACCTTATCATAGACACTTCCACCTTTCAACACTAAATAGATCAGACAGTTCGTTATTTTTCATTCATTTTCCTTTTTCCCCACTCTTCCAGGTACAGGGCAGAATGGATCATTATGGCAAATTATACACGGGAAATCCACAAAAGATACAAAGATGAAAGCAAACTATGCTTTTTTCTTATAAGAAAGCTACTGACTTTGCTTTTTAAAATATTTTCATGTAGCAGACCTCCTTTTACCAGCTGGCCAATATGGTTTGTTGGGAGCGAGCTATCTTTCTGATAAGAGTATTTCTTTTCTGCCACGTGACTGTCTGCTTCTAGCCTCTGGACACACTCACTGTGTCCCCTTAAAGAGGGACAAAAGCAATAGGAGAAAATGCATCTCCTTTTTCAGCCTCCCTATCCTCTGACCCTCTTTTCTCTGCAAACCATTTGGCTTCCACAACAAAAAAGGTGCCACAAGCAGGGGAAAAATATGTTCCTAGGGACATTCTCGGTTCACTGCACCACCCAGCTCATCTGGCAAACTCACGCACAGCTGGCCTGTCGGCAAGTCTCAAGAGAATTCAGCTGTGGCCGCGCAAGGGTACCGGGGAGTAACCTGTACGGTGAGACATACGATCTGGCTGGCTAATGTGCAAGGGTCTCAGGCCACAAAAAACCCCTCCAAACACATTTATAGTTTTTTCCCCCCTCATTTGCAGTGTTCCAGTCTCTTCTTTAAAACCATTTTTGTCATTTGCCTCTTTAAAAAAAGCACTGGAATCTGGTATTCTGTGCACAACCCTACTTTCTTCACAACACGGAAGAGAGTACAGGATTCTAGGAGACGTTAAGTCTGGGGATCCCAAATTCACTGCAGATTCCGTAGATTTAGACCTCGCTGTCTCTGAAAAGGAGTACTTAATTTAACTACGCTTCCTTTAATGCTCTCGGGGTTATATACAAATTACCTCATATCATACATATCCGAAACTAGGAAAAGGAGTCCGAGGGTCATAACTGAAGAGAATTTGTGAGACTTCTTCCTTCATGTCAGTTGTCAGAAGTAATGTAGCAGAAAAGGAACCACCCAGAACAGTGGTGGAAGAGTCATGGAGGAAGACAGCAAAATGCATGGTGTTTATATTTTATAACAAAGGAAATTTTAATTTCTAACAGGAGTTACGGCATTCCAGGAGCAGGGATCATAAGGAAAATGATCTAATTTTTCAGGTTAACTAACCTTCTAGAAAGGCTGAAACATATTCTCCCTTGGTAAAGGGCTTTCGATATACGCTAAGTAGGGTTTTTCTATAAAAGTAATATAAGAGAAAGTAAAAGCTTCAATGAGGTCAAAAGACTAAGCAAGAAATGTAGGTATGCCTCCCACCACAGTCCCACCTTCTCGAGCTAAGAACCACGAACGGTTTAATGTACAGTCCATGCACATAAAACCACGCATATCTGTATATTCACACACGTGCATATTTGCTGGTATGTACTTAAACTATATGAAAACCTGCTCTCTTATTCAAATGTGCTCAGCTCGTTATAAAACTCCAGCAGCCTTGTTCCACATTACTGGCACAGATTGACTTGCTTTTTTTAAATGGCTATATTGCATCCTATGAACAGGTTGCTATAAAACCTATATCCCTATCAGTGTATTTTTAGGCTACTTCCAAGGAGTAATGTTACAAAAGAAGATGCAATATGCATTCCTATAGTAATAGCTACATATCTTGTATAGATACAACCAAAAGTCCTCTGAAATATATTTTGCCAATCTACACTCCTTCCAGCCAGGTGAAAACTTCTCACCATCACTGGATAGTACCAGCTGCTTAAATTGTTTTCAACTGACAAATGAAAAATACTATCTTTTTTTTTTCATCATTAATAAGGCCATGTTTCTGAGAAGCCACTCTATTGTTCTCTGAATTGACCATTGGTGTTCTTTACTCATTTTCTTCTACTGGGTTTTCCCTGTTTATTGATGGATACATATGAGCCCCCTGTTTATTAGGGAAATCAGTCCATCAACTGGCGTGTGTATTGCAAACACTTTTTCTAATTTTTCTGTTCGCTGTTGACTTTGCCTTTGCATTGGGATGGGGGACAGTCTTCTACAAAAGATGACATTTTAAACAATACATCAGTAACTGTAAAATACAGACCACGTGATGCCAACCATGACCTGCTCTGTTCAGATATCACGCTTATCTTAGGTACAAAGCCACCAGGACGAACTGGTGGAGGCCCTCCTCAAGTTTCACACACTCAAAGGGCCATTTATAAAGTGCCCAGTCTCACCAGGCTTCCTCCTACCTTATTCTCAGTTGAGATCTTGACCTAAAAGTACCTGCTCCTTTTACAGAAGCCACTCAAAAGTCAGTAAACAAAATTTCTTTACTCTTTTATTTCTTTCCCTTTTCTCCTGACCAGCAAGTCTGGGAGGAGTGGAGGAGAACCCAGAGTATGCAACCAGATCTAGAAAATTATTATTTTACTGATGAAAGAATTCAGCTAATTCCTAGGATTTCTTTTGCATGTTCACAGTGATTACCCCAGACCTTATTTGGTGGTGGTAGGGGGTGGGGGAGTTCATCCTATCCCTTATCAGGATCACTGATGTACATTTGTTGAGGATGTACTCTGTAGGGCACTGACCGGACTTATCCCTAGCACACAAAGAATGTCAGCCCAGCTGACAATGAGCTCGTCTGTACACACACAGATGGAGAGCCAACTGCAAGGTGCAAATCCTGACATGACCTCCTCCCACCCGCGACTCGGTCATTGTAAAACCCAGAGCCATTTAACCTCTCAGCACTCAGTTTCCATATCCTTATCAGATAGGTACGGTGTGTCAAAATAAATAAAGCAGCTACATTACAGGATTGCTGTAGAGTAAAAAGAGTTACTTGATAAAGCAGTGCCTGGCATATGGCCAGTTTTAAATACACATGACCCGATAATAGTAATTAATACAGAAAGCAGTATAAGTGAGAGTGTGAGAGAGTCCAATGAGCTTTACTTACATACTATGTGACCAAAGAAATGGGAGTCCCTAAGCAGCATTTCTCCTATGGGGTGTGAGTAGGATGTGACTAGGATAGCCGGGGGGCAAAGAGCCCTAGGAGCTCATACGTTCCCACAGGGACCAGGAGCATAGTAGTATGAGTAAAACAAAAGGCTGCATCCAGACAGATGGAGGAAATAGCTTTAAAAATATAGATTGCCAAGCAGTTAACAAACATCATCAAACATCTCTCAAATATCTCAAGTCTGTTTATTTAAATAAGAAAATGTTTACTTATTCTCGGCTCTCAATTAATAAACAGAATCAGCTGTTATCACAGAAGCAGAGCTAATCCCTAACTTAAGAAAGGAAAGTTGTGTTCTGAAAGTTTATGTCTATGGCAAGCAGAGAACACCTGTCCCACGGAAACCTTGTTACACAGGACGGGGAGCTCTGCAGGCTGGTCCCTGCAGCCCCAGACTACGAACGCTGCTAAGGCAGAGTCAGAACACTCCCGTCCATCTCACGCATTAGTTCCTTCCTTTGTTCATTCCACATCTGATGAACACCCACCACCAGTGCCTCGCCTGCCCTCAGGGAGCGCAGCAGTCGTGAGCAAAGCCAAGCCAAGCTGTCTACTCTCACAGGGCTTAACTTTCAGTGTGGGGAAGAGGGGGTGCAGCAAAGGACACAGAGCATAAACATGACCAAGTGGATGAATGACATTACGTTGGACCATGAAAAGTGCTGTGAGGAAAGTAAACGTGGGTACTGTCATGGGGTGCAAGGCCACTCTATGTGGACGAAGTGACATCTAGAGGAGACCCGAACGATGAGCCAGAAGAGAAGGGGCGGGGGCGGGGGGGGGGGCTGGCAGNCCCAGGCGCCCCAACCGGCTACAGTTTTTGTTGGTAGAGCTTGTCAGAGGTTTATCAGCTCCCTGACTGTTGACAGCAAATGCATGGGGCTGGGAACCTCAGAAGCTCTGAGAGCTTGGGGTCCCAAGACCACAGTGGGAGGAGAGTGAAAGGTGTGGGCGTGGGAAGGGTAACGGGGTAGTAGTTCCCGTACCTACAAAGACACACTCCAGGCAGGAAGGGTGTGGGACGTGGGACTTCAGTCCACCTGAAGCAGAATTTTAGGGCAACTTGTTTAATTAAGGGAAAGATGTCTGCCGTTTACTCATCTGTTTTGTCTGGGAGCTTCCAAATGAGCACTTCGGACAAAATCATTTGGGAATTACAGAAATTCCAAAGCTGAGCTACGTGCTAACCAAGACCAAGGGAATTAAAATAATTGCTGGGTTATCAACTAGCCTTTTAAGATATATTTATAAACAAAACAAAACAAAAAACCACACCATCCTAGTAAATGTCCCTTAGAATCACTCTGAAAAGCAAAACCAAACCACTGATGGGTGGAAAATGAATCTCACCTGTTATGACAATTGTTCCTGAGGATTTTCTATTTTATTTGTTAGCCTCATTTTTAAATGCTTAATCTTTGTAACCACCTTGCATATTATAGTATCACAGTAACTTGTGACTGATGACAATTAAAAATAGGAAATTTAAGAAATGCCTGCTTTCTGGATGGAACTCGAGGGTGTTATGCTAAGTGAAATAAGTCAGGCAGAGAAGGACAGATACCATATGTTTTCACTTATAAGTGGAACAGGAGAAACTTAACAGAGGACCATGGGGATAGGGAAGGGGAAAAAATAGTTGGGGAGACGGAGGGAGGCAAACCATGAGAGACTCTTGAATGCTGAGGACAAAGTGAGTGCTGATGGGGGTGAGGGGGAGGGGAAGGGGGGTGATGGGCAGGGAGGAGGGCACTTGTTGGGATGAGCACTGGGTGTTATATGAAAACCAACTTGACAATAAACTACGAAAGAAAAAAAATGCCTGTTTTCCTAAGCCAAGTTTCAACTAAATGATTTTGCTGCTAAAATTATGCTTTCTTATACAAATATTGAATATAACTAAGTTCCTCTGGAGACGCTATGGTTTACATTTTTTCCACTTGTTATATTAGCCTAAATTAATATGCCAGGTTGTACTTGACACTGGATTTCTTTACTCTTGAAATAATGAGGCCAAATTTCTCTAAGAGGTCAGACTGCTTTCTTGAAAAGGACTAGTCTACAGTCACAACGGGTAAAAAGTCAACAAGACTGGCCACAAATTCTAGGTATTTTGAACAATTGAGGTATAGTCATTTTAGGGCCAACCATCAGTGCACAGGGCAAAGAATTTTATACTTATTATATCACATGAATTTCATCCTACTAGTATTTCTAAGGAAGATACCCAGGGTGAATAAACGTATTTTATTTCTGGGTTTGGAATATACAAATTGCTATTCTCAATGGCAACAGCATATCTATCTTCCATTAGAATGTGATCTTTTCTCAAAGTCCTTTTATCTGCAGCAAAATAGAAGGAATATTGGTTATTTGAGGAATGAAGTATTACTTCTGAAAAACAAAGAGGTAAGACTAGAAGCTAAGAACTCTAAGAACTTGGTGTTATCTGGACTGGCATCATTTGATAGAAGAATAATTATAAGACATTGTGTCCACTCTCAGAAGAGAAGGTATAGATCTTTGAAAGCTTAATAACTTACTGAATTGTACTTGTATTTTAAATGAGAGGAGTTTAAAAGTTCCTACGTGTGAAAATGATTTTCAAATCATAAAGTACTCTAAAATGTAAGGGCATGCCATTATTATTACTGGACTTGTTTTATTATGCCAATTATTATGAATGAAGTCCTGTCTGTTATTATTTTTTCAGTGATTAGGCCCAGAGCATCTTAAATAAGAAGGCATGGAATAATCTATCTCCCTAAATGTAGACACAGCCAATGGAAGATCTTATTCCATCCAATAAATCAATTTGCTTATTCATGATCTGAACAAAGGAACTCATGTCAATATCTGATTGTTCTCTCCAAGAACTTTTTAAGACTCACCAGAACAGACGGAAAGAAAAATACAACTAAAACTGGATAGTGTAATTCGTGGCCTGAAACCTTGGATTAAAAAAACATGTGATAACCAAATCCTTGACAGGAAAGTCAGTATCAGGGCATATTCCTCACACTTAACTCTTAAGACTTATCAAAGTAACACATCAAAAAACATTTTTTAATGTTTACTTATTTTGACAGAGAGGAGAGAAAGAGGTGTCAGCAGGAGAGGGGCAGAGAAAGAGGGAGACACAGAATCTGAAGCAGGCTCCAGGCTCTCAGCTGTCAGCACAGAGCCCGAAGTGGAGCTTGAACTCATGAACAGTGAGATCATGACCTGAGCCGCTTAACCGACTGAGCCACCCAGGTGCCCCAAAGTAACACATTTTAATACAACGTCAGTATCTAGTGATTTCCTCCACATCAATTCATTTGCAATATTTCTACCTCCATGATTGTTTCAAAAATTATGTCATCTTCAGCCCGTGTTCTATCACTTTTATCTAACCTTTACATAATAGTTTTAAATGTTTATATGCTTAAAAATGGACATCATTTTGTTCACTCAAAAAGGTTAAAGTTACCTAAAATAATAAACACAACTCCTAGAGTTAATTTTACCCCTGTCTAGACATGGTCGAATGATTAATTTTTATATATTTATGAAAAGTAGGAAAAGGAGAATCATAAATGTCTCTAATTTGGAGGAGAGAAACTGAGGTATAGGAGAGATAAGTAGTACCTTGCAGAGGAAGCATTAGTACTTAATCTACGTGTGTACTCTGCTCCCTTCCCACAGTCAGAGCTGCAAGGAAGGGAAACAGAATTTATAAAGCAAGATTTGTAAATCATGGTAACATGAATCAGGGTATAATTATGTAACTTTAAACATCTTTGAATTTAACAAGATAGAAACTCAGAGCTTGATATTTATTGAATTACTTATATGCCTCTTCCTGGATTCTTGTTTATAATAAATTTTATGGGAGGATATTTCAATTTGTGAATTCTAGCCAGTCTGTTCTCTAATGAGACCACAACCTGTTTGGGTTTTAAAGCTTTCTGACATTTAAAAGTGTTTACTTTGAGTCTCTAAAAACCACAGAAAAGGCTTCCCTACTATAAAAATGCTGATCTGTTGTACTCTCAGAACATAATATGAAGAACTCACAGGTGGTAGATCTTTCTTTGTGATAGAATAACACTTTCTTCAATTCTTTGACAATTGGTACTAGTATTTATATATTTGAGTTAAGTCGGGTAGTATATGGGCTATAGCCACAATATTTTGACCAAGAGTGTCATATAAAAGCTTTGCCTTGGAAAGAAAATCCAGAAGTCACTTTCTCCTTCCCTAACATGCATGAAGCCTTCAGAAACATCTGGTATGTAGCATAGTGTCCATGGAGAATGACATGCATTAAGAACATGCATTAACATATGAATTGAAATTTCAGCTTTATACAATGAAAAGCTTTCCTCAGCAAATGTGTCAGAGTGCCTTTGGAAGAAAGTCAGAGACTCCTCTGGCCATTTCTCTCACTAAGAAAGAGAAAAATCATGCTTTAATCAAACGGATGTCAGCATAATAACCTTCTCCCAGAAACGTTTTGTTAGATCTGCCCATTCTACCTAAGCTTCTAAGGGTCAAGTCAGATCATAAGTTGAGAGAAGAGAGAGAGACACAAAAAAGAAAGAACCAAGCTCCTAAAATAATGCACCCAGACCATTACCAGTCTAGCCTTAGCTGCTCTTTCACCCACATTGCAAGTCCTAAAACTTGTGTTTTTCTGGGTCTGCCAAAATTCAAGTTCCTACATTAGTCTGTTGATTTCAGTCCATTAGTGTAATTATTATTTTCATCACTGCAATCATTAAGTTTTTAAACTCATTGTATTGATGGGACCAGACAGAGAAAGGCAAACAGACTTCATTTCGAAAGCCAATTTTGATCTATTAGCAGCGGCTGCTGAAGGGTCTGAACTAAGAAGAATCCTGAGGCTGGTATGATGGGAAAGTGCAATCTAATGATTTCATGCTGTCCGTTATGAATACAAGTCTGTCAGATCCCCAGGACTTAGAGCACCTGTAGGTAATCGATAAATGTTTAGTGAAACAATGATTTTATGCAACGTGGCTGAAGTCTCTTTGGAAGAAAAGCTTAAAAAAAAAAAAAAAAAGAAAAAAACCACTGGTTAACAGGCAGTAAATAGCTGTGTGCCCTTAGATATAAATGCATTCCTTCATTTATTCATCTACTCACTTAACCTTTCATCCGGGATACTTTGATAGTTCTTTCAGGAGTCTTCCTGCCTACATTATCACCCTTTCCAAGCCACGGTGTTAATAAAATAACCTTTTTCTATAATAGTATTAGATTATGTTTGCTCCTTTCATCCCTGGTTCTTCATTCTCATTGGCCTCTCTTATGAAATATACCACACAAGCATATAAAAACCAGTCATAGCAGACAGATAAATAAATTGGACGGATGGATGGACGGATGGAGCGATGGATGGTAGGGAGGGATGGAGAGATAGATAGACCCCAGATATTCAACCAGGACCCCTTCACTAATCAATTTACCAGTTATCCTCTGTTTTCTGTTCCCCCGTTCCCCCTTTTTTGGTTCACAGATCTTCTTAAAAGCTTTGATTTCATTACAGCCCATAGGCTTGGGTAAAAGACACTCCAGCAAAATTAGAGAGTCCCCTGGCATTTCTGCATGGAGAGGCAGATTGAAACAATGGCTCTTCCTTTATGAAAATCTTTTCCATGGGGTAGAAAGGGCAAGCTCCTCAGCAGTTTACAAACCATCTTTCTCCATCTGGCCTTCACTGCCCTGGAAGAGCTTCACCTGCTGCCCGTCCTCATTCCCTGAGAGTGCACCCCTCATAGCTCCCTGACCACGTCATGATGTTTCCAGTCCCAGGTTTTCTTTTGTTGTTGTTGTTGTTGTTGTTTTTTAACAGGGTGTTTTTGCTTTTTTATCTGCCTGACAAATTCCAGTTGGTTCTAAAAACACAGCTCACCAATTACCCCACTTCATACCCTGGGAAAAGTGAGTCATTCTCTTCTTTACTTTTTCCATAAAAATAGTTCATCATTGCACCAGTCCCATGCTTTGTTAATGAGTATAAATTAATATCTGAGAACTGGTTGAGAGCAGGAACTTTGTCTTAATTTGTCTCTGTTTTCTTAGCATCCAACACAGTTTAGGACACACTGAGTATGACTGAGACTACCTTCAAGGTTTTCAGTTTAGGAAGCAAAGGAAATACTAATGACATTAACCAAGAGATGTGATGAAGAACAGAAGCAGATTGCCTTATGGGATTTAATTTGTTTCATTTGGATTTGTCCACAGCTTAAAGCCCTGATAAGATGGGCCCCCAGAAGAAACCAGAAAGTCAGGAAATGTGGGCCTAGAGCTGGAGAAAGGGGTGGGAGTTGAAGGCAGCCATCTAGGCATCATCAGTGTATAGGTAGTCGTGGGAGCCATGGATGGATAAGGTAAAGAATCCTTCAGGAAGGCTTTAAAGAAGAATAAGATATCAAAGAATCTAGAGCACTTACCAAAGCCAAAGGCATTGAAAAATTCAAAGAGGAAGGGGTATCAACCATGTTAGTGTCTCATAATGATAGAGTGGGATGAAAACCACAGAGATAATGGATCTTACAACTTGGAGGGACAGAGTACAGAGAAAAGTGAGACATCACTGAGAGCAATCTCAGTGGAGGGGAAGGACCAGGAAAAAACAGACTGCAGTTGACTAGAATGAATGAGTGTCTTTCATCCACACTCATTACAGACACTAGGAGTCTGGATGAAAGATGGCTTGAGTATGATGCCATCAGTGGCCACTGGGGTGGGGGTTGGGGGGCAGTGAAAGAAGAGAGGGACAGAGAGGCCCGGTGAGAAGGAATTAGCAAGTGAGCAGAGCTGGAAGGATTTTACTCTTCCCACTGCAACATCTTACATATTTTATATTTTGGACAAGATGTCCTTAGGAAAATGGTTCCATGATTCCTATTGGGGATCTATTGGGGATGAATGCTTACCCTCTCCCCCCCTCCCCTTTCCTTGTATTTCCATAGAAGGGAGGGAACATCAATTTCACAAGAAGATATAATCTCAGTCTTCCCATTCACTTCTTCCTGGCAAGAAGTAATTTATCTGATTTTTGAGTTTGAGAAAAGGAATTGAGCTTGTCCAGCTTATAACCTTCTTCCCTTAAATTCAAAGCGGGTATAGGACCTCCTATGTCGTTATGCTTTCAATAGCCTGCCACAGCACTGGGGGGCTGAGGCCCGCTAGCTCTGCTTGTACTTGAGAGGTCAATTTACATCAATGGGGCTGTATTAAGAAGCCCATGTGGTCTTAGATGTAAGCCAAATTCTCCATTTCAGCCACACTAGCAATCAACCTATGGTGCACGCTCCACTCATCTGACTCGGGCATTTGCTTCTCAACTAGATCTAAGCTTAAGGGGGGAGAATCCACACCTTAAAACGACCTTTCAAGGAAATTATTAAAGAAGTGATATAGAGATACTAGGCCTTCAATTCCTTGTTTGAGATTTGAAGGAGTAGAAGTAGGTAATATCTAAATACCTTTCATCAATCTCTAAACATTTCCTTATCCATGTGCATATCAGACAAGTAGAAGGAATCAGGAATCAGAACCATCTCAAAAGCAAAAGAGAGTGTTTCAGAAAGAGAGGGAGGCAAACCATAAGAGACTCTTGAATGCAGAGAAAAAACTGAGGGTTGATGGGGGGGTGCAAGGAAGAGGGGAAATGGGTGATGGGCACTGAGGAGGGCACTTGTTGGGATGAGCACTGGGTGTTGTATGTAAGTGATGAATCATGGGAATCTATCTGCAAAACCAAGAGCACACCGTATACACTGTATGTTAGCGAACTTGCCCATAAATTTTTCTAAAAAGGGAGTATTTCAAGTAGAAGGAGGTGGTGGTCAACAGTGTGATACAGCAGAAAAGTCTCCTAGGATGAAGAGAAATTAAGATTTTCTAGGGCACCTTATCAAGAGCCCTCCCCGAGAGAGGAAGAGATCAGTACAATGAAGATGTCCATGCATAAATAAAATAAATCGTATTTACATAAATAAAACATACATGCACCGACAGACATACAGAAAAAGATAGAGACAAACAAGAAATAAAAAATAGAGAATCAAGCTGAAAAAAAACCCCAATTCCACCAGCTGGAATTCCATATGTATACGAGTTTCTTCCCCAACTAAATTACAAGACTTTGTACCTTTGCACCTAAATTTTCCCAGAGAAAAAATAAGTAGCCACAAAATGCTTAAGAGCAAATGCTAAAAACAGTTTGGCTCAAAGAACAGAATAGAGACTTATAGCCAAGCTGAAGACAGCAGAATATTGTTTTGCTCTCTTGCCCCTTGGAAGTTCTGAGAACTTTCCAGTTGCAACATTCCATATTCCAGGGGCTGAGGGGAGGAGGGGCTCCAGGCTCCAGCTCAGGGAAAACAATGATGATCCAGGGCGGAGTCATAGCACCGCACTGAAGGCTTAAGGACTAATGGATTTTATCTGATTCACCAGCAAGTGCCTTCAGGAACAGAGTAGAGAAAGCAATTTTTTTTTCCTGCTGCTGCTGTAAACAGAAATCTCACTCAGTCTTGTCCTGGATTCTTGCACAGGAAATCTCTGCTCACCTGCCTTTTGAGACACAGGTCTCCAGCAGGCACTCTCCAGAGGCAGAAGCAAGATGCGTTCCATGCAGTGCAATCAGTTGCTATGTGTTCCATTGTGGCAACCGGTACTCACAAGGGCAAAGCTGATGCACCACAGCTTTCAGCTCTAATCCCCCTGGAATCTAGTCCTGCTGTTAGAGGGATAATTATCTGGTTATCCCTGAGGCCAGTTCTTGCAGTTTTCACATAAAAATCACCTCTTGCATAAGACATGAAATTTAAAATCATCCCTTCATAGATATCACTGAGTCACTCTATTACCTCTGGGACAGATATAAATTATGCATTCTTTGATTCTCTTTAAAATTTTAGAGGCACAAGGGGACACAGAAGGACCTCATTGGTACTAAAAAATATAAGGCATTCCAGAAACAAACAATAACTTGTGTGATATTAACTGCTATGAGCGCTCCAAAGGCTCTCCGCTTGGTCAAGGAAATCGCATAAAGCATGAAAAACTAACAGCAGGCTTGCATGCTAATGACTGCTGGTGACAAGGACTCATTGAAGGTCACTGCCTCATGTCCTCACGCTGCTCATTTTTCTTATCTCAGTGACTTCTCCCTTCACAAGACTGATGGACCCCTGTGAATTAGCATCCTTCTGGGTGTCTGCAACTGAGAAGGCACTCAGGAATGTCTGGATTCGAACTCCATGCACTCTTATACTTCTCCCTCTGTACCCCCCCAACCCCCCAAGCCCAGTTCCATTCCTCAATGTTGAGAGAATTATCTGTACCGTGGAAATGGTGTTGTAGGAGTCCTCTGCAGCTAGTTTGGTTTTTGCCTCTCGAGGCTGCCAAGGCTTGCTATCATACATGTATTCATATTTCAAAGAGGGCGTGACATCTTCATAATTAGCACGAATAAAATGCAACGGCTGTCACTGCAAGAATAAAGAAATGTGTGTGTTCTCATGCTCCGCTGCTACGACGACCTATTTCTCACCAGCATCTGTTCAGTACTGATCAACTATTCCAGATGCAAGTGAGCGCCACAGCCCTGCCAGTCTGTCACCCAGACAGCCACGGCTACCGAGGTTCCATTCCACGGTCCACGTTCAATATTAACCTATTTTCCCCCATCAGTGTTCCAATAAAGGAACATTCCTTAAAGACTCAAACCCGTAGCATGTCGTTTGCCTCAGACGCCTGGCAAGCTTGGGACAAATGAAAGCACGGCATCCAAAGAGAAGCAGTCTTGCCACAGAAGTTTGCTTCAATTGCTTGGTTTCACAGCTGCTGCTGGGAGTCTGTGGCGTTCCCTGGCTGAGCGGAGAGGTGAGACAAAGCGCAGCCTCCAGCTTTCAAGGCTTTCCTGAGGCAAAACGCACCGAGCAATATTAATTTTTCAAGCTAAAAATTAGAGGTATTTGAGAACTATTGTCCCTCCCTGCCAAACAGGAAAGAAAATCGCAGTTGAGATGCTAAAACGTGTACCACTGTCACCAAAACATATGCCAATTCTACAGAAAATGCCTCTAAGCCCTTGACCTAATGAGGTTAGTGACAGGGTATGGATGACTCTAACAGAAAGCGAAACTCAGAAGGAATTTTGTTCACGAACTGCCATACTTCTCCTGTCATTTAACCAATTTTCCCCCTCAAAATTAGAACATGGACCACAAATCTTCAAAGCTAATGCTGCATATGACAGGCTAAGTGCTATTTAAAATGTAATATTATATGTGTCAATCTGGTAGGGAAAAACAAGAGCCCATGTGAAGGACTTCAGATAGGTAGGGGTCTTCAAAGGTTATAAAGATGCCCATCAACACAGTGAATCATGGAACAGCCTTTCCCATCCAATTAGAAAAAGTTAGAGTTCTGCAAATGCAAGGGTCCTTTCAGCCTGAGCACTCACTGGCATGTACCCACTCCATTACCTTGACCTCCAATGTGCAATACATCCATTTCTACTAAAATTAATGTTTTGGGTTAAAATCAGCACTTAGAAGACATTAATGAAAATGATTTAATGTGTGCACCATGCACGTTATTTCCAAAGTGTTTAATCTTTGTAATTGACTATGAACCAAAATCATGAGAGGTAGGAGGCCACTCAAGAGTTGTAACACTTCCACTGCTGACTAAAACACACACTTGCATTTTCAACGTTAATCCCAGCCGGGGCATCCGTGCTATTTAAACAGCTGTCATGCTTGAGTTCTCAGCAAAGAGACACCACTGGTTTCCTACTAACATACTTTATCATCGTAGGGGACTTTCTCCCTCAAGAATGGCTGCACAGATATTTACATGGATTCACAACAGAGACACAGGGTGTGGAAAATCCTGGTTATTCAGGTTCCTCCACAAAGACTGGCCACCATGTTGAGAAACACTTAACTGCATGATGCATACATCTACTTAATCACTCTCGAAACTAGATATCATACTGAAATATGATAGGAAGGAAAATGTGGGCTAGTTAAAGCTGTATGTTCTTTGCTCTTCCATCGTGGAAAGTCAGACCCTCTGCAAAGCAGGGTCTGAAAACAGATAAAACTGAAAGTTTGCCAGTCTTAGACTGTTTTCACAAAACAAACCAGGTAAATCACAGGTAACTGCACTACTGCTGTGTTCTCCCCACCTCCCAACTCTACCCTCCAAAAATGGAAAAACACATCAGCTACTCTCTGGACAAACGTAAGACCTAAGTGACAAAGAAGACTTCGGTAGGGCGCCTGGGTGGCTCAGTCGGTTGGGCATCTGACTTCAGCTCAGGTCATGATCTTGTAGCCTGTGAGTTTGAGCCCCACATCGGGCTCTGTGCTGACAGCTCAGAGCCTGGAGCCTGCTTCAGATTCTAGGTCTCCCTCTCTTTCTCTGCCCCTCCCCCACTCGCATTCTGTCTCTCTCTCTCTCTCAAAAATAAACATTAAAAAAGTTAAAAAAAAAAAAAAAGAGAAGACTCCAGTAGGCCATATTCAGTCCATATCTTCCAACCATCTAAAATCTGTTTTATTTGACTGCTCCTAAGAAGTGCCTCTGTTTTCCTGTTGAACCGTCACTCTTTAAACTCTTCTTGAGAGGCTCATGTTCTGAGATGCCTTTCTACAGTGCTCATTAGCAAGTTCTGGTTTATCCCAGCAGCTCAAAACAGCAGGACCAGGACTGTCACCGGAAGAACAAAATGCAGATTCCTCAAGAACCCAGCAAAGTGCCAGACAACTGCCTAGCCATTTGGAATTTTATGCTAGTTTTCTCTTTTGTAAAACCGACCCATAGAGGTGGCATGACAGTCTGCTGTGGCTACCAGGGATGAGGTAAGCCTTAGTTGAATCCAGAGGGGAGTGGCCTGGGAGAATTAAGAAAGCACATCTTAGAAACATATTGTGATATGTAAGTTCCTAAAGACTACAAAGGAAAAAAAATGGAATAATTTACTATCCACTAAAGTGTATTGGCCTTGTGGACTAATGGGAAACTTGTGAGAGAAGATAATGGTACACAAAATATTTTCTTCAATTTAAAAGGCAACTCAAGGGAAAATATCAAGAAAGAAAAAAAAAAAAAACACCAGGATCTTAAAAGCAGTCAGGGTAATCGTTTGTCTAACAATTGCATATCTAATCCTATAATTTCTCTACTTAGGCTAGCCCGAAATCCTTAACATGAACTTTTGTCACAGGACAATAGAAGCTATTTAGGGGTTTTAAACTGAGAGAGGAAGGGAGCATATAATCTCCCTTTCTGCTTTAAGACCCAATCCACTTGTCATTCAGGTTACTGCTTTCTCTAGGAAACATGCCCACACCTCGCAGAAGATTAGGTTCCTACAGCATCATCTTATAGGACCCTGTACTTAGTCTTGACATATATCAAACTTGTCATTATTTTTCAGTGCCTTTCTATACCCCCAGTGATCTGTGGTGTTCAATATGGTAGACACTAGCCACATGAGGCTATTGAGCACTTGAAATACGGCTAATCCAAACTGATGTGCTTTTGTGTGAAACACACATAATATTTGGAAGACTTAATATGGATTTCTCCAGAAGGAATTTAGCCCTGCTGACACCTGATTTTAGCCCAGTGAGAACTACACTGGTGTACTGACCTTAGTCAGTTCTGACCTTGTTTTAAGCCAGGAAGTTTGTGGTAATTTTTACAGGCATAATAAAAAACTAATACATGTAGCTACTAGAAGGTTTACATATGTGGATCTCATATTATTTCTTTGGACAGCAGTGGGTTCGGTCATAAACTCCATGAGGGCAGGGACATGTCTGTTTTGTTCACTGTTTCATGACCTGCTCCCAGGATGCTGCCTGCTGCACGCTGGTTAGTCCAAAATAGTGGGAATGAGTGGAGCAATTTAAATAAAGACCATTCCTCTCCTTTCAGAAATGAGTAACCCAGTCATTATTCTAATAAATATTTATTAGGCTAGGTACTATGCAAGGTACTGAGCCAGGTGCTACGCAAGGTGCTGAGCTAGGTGCTATGCAAGGCACTGAGCCAGGTAATATGCAAGGTACCGAGCCAGGTACTATGCAAGGTGCTGAGCTAGGTGCTATGCTAGATACCGAGCCAGGTACTACGCAAGGCGCTGAGGATACAAAAATAAACATGAAGTGGTTGCCAGGGGCTAGGGGGAGGGAGGTGTAGGGAGCAACTGCTTGACGGGTATGGGGTTTCCTTGGGGGATGATGAAAATACTCTGGAACTAGATAGCCGTGGTTGTTGCACAACACTGAATGTACTAAATGCTGCCGAATTGTTGACTTTAACATGGTTGCTTTTTTGTTATGTGAATTTCACTTCGATAAAAAAATAATAAAATAAACAAGAAAGGGGCACGTCCCTGGTCCCTGACCTCAAGGATCTCCGCGTAGCCCAGAGTTGTAGGTATGGGAGTCTGTGAGTGTGCCGTACAGCACTGGAGGATTTCTGCCACAGAGCCCAATCTAGGACGCGGTTGCCTAGGAGGGAGGCCAACCGGGAGGAGGAGGACATACAGAGACAAGGAAACAAGGGTCAGGAAGAGTTTGAAACCATGAAATGGTGGCCGTTTTAGTTAAATCTTCAAAGATAAGTAGGGTTCAAGACAAAAAGCACACATACATGTAAACTATGTAAGGAGAAGTATTCCAGAAAGAAAGCACAAACATTTATGGCATCTCTAGATAACTCTTCAAACTCCTGGCATTCTCTATGGACTGACCTGTCTGTTTCCATGTCCCTATTCTAATTGATAGTCCTTACAGAGTAAAGCCTTAATCCTTAGAGTAGCAGCTACTGGAATTAGCCACAGTCACAGAACCTATGGAAGAAAGAGCTGTTTAAAATGGAAAACTACCGAGAAAGGGAAATGGAAACCAGAAACTTAGATTGACTCTACATATGATCCAATCAAATGTACATGTAATATATAATTACAGACAGGAAAGAGAAGAAATAGAAAAAAACCAACAATAACAACAACAACTAGTTTTTCTCAGAGTTTGATTACACAGGACAGTCATTTGAAACCATCTGGCGTCTGATACAAACAAGATGTGTAGACCTAAACACAATTTAGGAGGGACACTAAGAAGTCATTAAAATCACAGGATAGACATCAAAGTAGATGAGACCCTTCTGCTTTTTCTTCTGGGTGGGAAAGATTTAAATATAACCAGGGAATATCAATAACAGTCATCTCAAGTCAGAGCTGACTGAAACTCACTGTATTGTGGATAAAGGAAAAGAGTTAAGTTAGGGAAAATGTATTATATTTATGCTGTATGAGGATCTTATTATCAAAATTTTTGATACATTGGAATACTTATATTTCTAATTCTGAATAATAATAGATGTAAGTACCAAATATATGTTCTCAGTTCAAATGTTACCTCCTCAGGAAGTAGAATACTTCCTATCAAAAGCAGAATCACTCAACAATTGCAATCATATTACCTTGCTTCACTGCCCTCTGATCATTATCTGATACCTTCTGGCTCACTACCTGTTACCATCTGCCTCCCCTCTCTAGAATGTAAGGGCCATTAGGGCATGACTAGTAGACCTTATTCACTGCTTTATTGGCAGCATCTATAAGGGTGCCATGCCTTAGTGGGTACATTTGTTGAATGAATACACAAGAAATTAAAATATCATCCCCTGACTTAATTCCACATCCTATCTCCTCTCCCCAATGATTTATAAAACTTTACAACTGAAAAATTCTTATTAATTTCATCTAGAGATTATGCTAGATTTATTGAACATTGTAGGATCAATTAATACCATGGGATGAGAGATCCTTAGATCCCTAGATAGGAGTCCTAGTTCCTTCAGTTTTTACTTCTAGCTGTATGGCCTTGGGTAAGCTACTTAATCTTTCTATAACTTGGTTTCCTCACTGGTAAAATTAAGTTTTTAATATTAGCTATGTCATAGGGTTTTTTGAAGACTAAAGTACATAGGGTAGTGCCTGGAACCTACTAAGCACTCACTAAATATAAACTCCATAATGAGTTGAAGTCACAGAGAAAAGAATGGTTGTTTAATGAAATGTAGGATTTTCCAACCTTAGATGGCTTTTAGGAGTGAGTTATCTGTACCCAGAAGTGTTCAGAGACTTAAGTATTTACTTGCTTCAGATACTTAGGAGAGGATTTATGCATCATAAAATGATTTACTTCAGATAAGTTTTAACATTACCCTTCCTACTCTTCCAACTCTAAGATCCTAGGGTCATGGCTAACACTATACACTGAAATTAAGAAGTAATACAGGACAATCCCAAACGCAAAAATGGGGAGCATTTCAGCCTCCTGTATCCAGGAGATGCATTTGTACTATTTTCACAAGAGAGTCAATCTCTTCACAGTACACGGGGAACTTCTTATTGACCTCTGACCACTGACATCTACGTTACTGATCTCCTCATGAGACTACATCAAATTAGGAGTAAACGATCATGGGAACTGGAGCTTGGGTGTTCTTGGAGACACAAAAAATTAGGCTTGCCTAGTAGGCTCATTTTAAAGAAAACTAAGAGTAAGCCTAAAGGAGAGAGTCTAAAACAAACAAACAAACAAAAAACAAACCAACATAGACAAATAAACACCATAGCTCTTAATGGGAAAGTAAATTTAAACATATCTAAATCCAAAGAAGCCCATATCTAGATTGCAGATACAGGGATAGGAAACTGAGAACAAGCAGATCTCTCCCAAAGAGGCCTTAGCCCAGGGAAGGGTAGCTTCCAGGGGCTCTTTCATAGGGCCACCAAGAGTACTAGAACCGAGGGTGGGGGTGAGCAGCAAAAGCTATGTATGGAGGGGGGACATCAGATGGAAGAGGCTGGTGGTTGGATCTTCTTAAAGGAAAGGGAGACCTGAAAAATCAAAATCCAGGCTCAGAGTGAAAGAATGAATCAGTGGGCTTCTTCCAAATTTGTGCTATCAGGATATAACCTGGAATATTCACATCCTTGAGATACAGAAAACCCTAAGTCACCTGTCACACCAGAAAAGATCAATTAAATGACATTCTGCCTTAATTTTATGTGAAATGGATTTTTATCATAGTCTGATAGTCTACAAATTAGCAGTCTGTGTGTGTTTAGTCAGCCTTCAGCTTTTGTTGTTGTTGGTTTTTGTTTTTTTGTAAATAATGGACACTTTTAGCACCAATGATACTGTTAGGAGCATTCACAGATATAGTATAACCTAATTGTCACCAGAGCAGCTTCTCTGTGAGGTATATTCAAGAGCTGACCAGAATAGCCACACCAAGAACAGTCTCTGTAAGCTCAGGTGAATACCTAAAAATACACACTTATTCTCCTTTCCATAGCCGTGAAAGTCATTTTCAGCCACCCTACAAAGGATTTTGATGTCAGTGTGTGTTAGCCTCAGCTAAGCTGTTTCAAATCCTGTACACACATTGTGGGGGGGAGGGGGGAATTCTTTGAAATTCTGATGAGCTAGCCAAAAGTTGCTTTGAAATTACTCTATTCCTTCCACACTGCTTGCACCCAATTTTTAGTAAGCTCGTCTTGAGTTCAAAGAACTTCAGAGTTTATTTTTATAGGTAAGGTTCCACCCTTTCTCAATGGCATGCTGATTGTGTGTGTGTGTGTGTGTGTGTGTGTGTGTGTGTGTGTGTGTATGCTGTATGTACAGAGGGT